>NW_027636157.1:245261-358357 GCF_903797595.1 Erithacus rubecula
GTGAAGAAGTCTGAGGTGAGTACCCTGAACTCTGTGGGGTCCAGACCCTCCTGGCATGGCCGTGGCCCTTGGGGTCACCCCAGTGCCCCCCAGTGCCCCTCAGTGTCATCCAGCATTGCCCCACCCCCACCTTTGTCCCCAGCCCATGGTGGCCACCCCTCGGGATGCTCTGGTGAGAAATCTCCTGGGTCTGCAGCCCCCCAAATGCTTCTGGGGGACTCTGGGGGGACCCCACAGCCCTCTGGGGTGGGCAAAGCCTGGGGCCAGTAGAGGGACCCTGAGGGGGCTGTCCCTGCTCTGTGTGCGGGGACAATGGCCAGAGCTGTCCCCAAGGCTGTCCCTGCACCCAGGGGGCTCTGGGGGGTGGGGTGGGGCAGGAGGGGCTTAAGGAGGGTTTGGGGCATCTCAGGGGAAGCAACCTGGGGCTCACCGGGATCTGAGGGGCCGACTCCTGTCCCTGGTGTGCCTGTCCCCAGTTCCCTGCTCCTGCCGGGGAGGGGGGGGGACAAGGCCCCTCTGCTGTCCCCGGGGGCACGGGGGGGGTCACATTTTGGCCTCTGGCTTTTAGAATGGAGCTGGTGGTGACCCCGTGTGCTGCCGCCTCCAGCAGCACAAGGAGATCCCATTGCTGGAGGAACCCTGAGCCCGGGATCCCCGGGAATGTCCCTGCAAAGATCAACAAACCCCTGAGCAGACTGTGGGGTTCGTTTGTGCTCTCCTTGGGGAGGATTCTCTTTGTGTGGGGTCAGGAACTGCAGGAACAGCTCCAGGAGGTCCCGTGGGGTCAGGAATGTTCCAGATCCAGATCCTTACATGGGGTCAGGAAATGTTCCAGATCCTTCCATGGGGTTGGAACTGCTCTGGGAGCTCCTATGAGGTCAGGAATTGCTCCAGATCTTCCATAGGGTCAGGAATTTTCAGGGAGCTTCCATGGTGTTAGGAATGTTCCAGGTGCTTCCATGGGGGCAAGAATGTTCCAGATCCTTCCATGAGGTCAGGAAATGTTCCATGAGCTTTTATGGAGTCAGAAATGTTCCAGATCCTTCCATGGGGTTTGGAACTACTCTGGGAGCTCTTATGAGGTCAGGAATCGCTCCAGGTTCTTCCATAGGGTCAGGAATTTCAGGAGCTTCCATGGTGTTAGGAATGTTCCAGGTCCTTCCATGGTGTTAGGAATGTTCCAGGTCCTTCCATGGGGGCAGGAATGTTCCAGATCCTTCCATGAGGTCAGGAACTGCTCCAGGAACTTCCATGGGATCAGGAATGTGTTGGGAGCTTCCATGGGGTTGAGAATTGTGGTAACTGAGACTGATAGCAGTGTACATTTAATTAACATATGCAGTTTGATAACCAAGATGCCTTTGCAAGAGCAAACAGAGCTCTGAAGATTACAAGAAGATTGGATGAAGATTGGTGAAAGGAAGGAAGATTGAACTAAGAAGAAATGTAAAGTTTGTCCATGTGATGTTGAACCCAATGAATGTAGTAAAAAAATCCCTAGCCTTCCTGAAAATATCGTATAAGCAAGTGTAGATCACAGTAAAATTTGGAATCTGATCCCCAGTCAGCAGTCCCTGTCTCTGTCTCAAACCTTGATAGACACTGGCCCCTCTTCCTGGGGCATCAGGAAGCAGGGAAAACAGCAATGTGGGAGGAGTTTGAGTCAAGGGCAGGCGGGTGACTGGGATCTGCAGACACTGGGAACACTGGGAACACTGGGAGGTGCTGATCACCTGAACACAAGGCTGAGGCCTGGGGAATGCCCTAGGTGTGCTTGTTCCCCCAGACAGAGCACTCCATTTCCCTTTCCCTGCATGCCCCAAACCAGTCCCATCTCCAGTCCCAGGGCAGAGTCCAGACAGGAATGTCCTCTGTCCTGGGGCTGAGCCTGTCCCACCCAGAGCCACCATGCCCACCCAGAGCTCCTGCTCTGCACAGCTGCCACACACGGGGTGCCAGGGACCCCATCCCCAAAAAGGCTCCCATTCCAGCCCTGTCCCTCACAGGCACTCACCCACAGCTCCCCAGTGCCCTTGTGCCCACAAAGGGTCTCTGCAATGCCCTGAACCAAGGCCCAGAGCAGGATGTGCCCATCCCCAGGGATATTTGTCCCCAGGCAGCCACTGGGATCAAATTGGGCAAACAGAGGTGCCCAGTCAGGGGAGGGATGTTGGTCCCCTGCCAGCATCTCTGATAAGCCTTGTTTACCCAGGGCCTGAGGCAGCAGGAAGACATTCAGTCATCTTGGGCATCCAAGAAGTGAAAATCCCCTGAGAAGTGGTTCCTGAGAGCTGCCCATTGCTGTGATTCCTGTTTGCATCCCAGGACATTGGTGAAGGGTTCTGCTTTCTCTTTCTTGTAGATTCATCAGAGATGTGTTGTGGCCCAGCTGGGAAAAACCTTTCAGGCCACTGCCTTGACTGTTTGCTCTGGAACTTGTCCAAGGAGCCACAATACCCACAGAGGAAGATTTTCCTCTGGAGTTTTGTTGCTTTGTGCCCACGGATGAGAGAGCAGAGTGTCCCCGTGGGGGATTCTTGCCCTTCTGCCAGGGCAATGCCTTGTTCTGCTGTGCCAAGTGCCAAGTTCTGCTGTGCAGCTTCCCCAGGGTGGTGCCAGCACCAGCAGCTCCTTCAGGATTGGAACTAGAGTCAGCAAACACAAGCAAGCCCCTGGTGAGCTCCCAGGATACCTGGGGAAAACTGATCCACCCAGTCCACCCCCAAATTCTCCCAATTCTGAAGCTGCTGGCCAAGAAGGACCCCAGAGCCAGGTATAACCACTTGCCCTTTGCCAGGACACCCTGGTCACTCCACCCCACCATGGCCAGGCACTCCAGGTGACCGTGTAGGGTCTCACAGCCAGGACACCACACAGTCCCCATTGCCCCTGGACAGGGAGACCCAGCAGCCCCAGTCTGCCAGGGAACCAAATTTCAAGACCAATAAATATTCTTTATTAAACATACCTTTGATTTATTAAGTTTTTTTTAAAAATTAAAAGTTTTTTAATTAAATAAATTTATTTTAGTAAATAAGGAATTTTTAGGGAAAAGGCATTAAAAGAAAATTTGCATTAAATTTATTTTTTTCCTTTTCAACCCAGGGCCATTCCTATCATGCTCACAGTGAACCTCAACCTGGCCACCCAAACACTCAACTCACTCACCCTGGACCCTGCTGCACTCCCAGCACACAATTTGTCCAGGGGAGAGCACGGATTGTGTCAAGGCAGCAGAGCCCAGCGTGGAGCAACTGGACCTGGCAACTGCAGGAAAGGAGGAAATCCAGACCCACGGACACAAACACAGAGCTTTGGTCAAAGGGTTTATTGATTATTCAGGGGAAATGGCTCAGGGTCAAAGGGGTCGGGGGTTCCTCCAGGGGTGATCATCTCATGCCACCAGAGGGGATCAGGACACCAGTGTCCCCACAACTTCCAATCCAAAAAATCAAACCCCAGAAGGTGACCTCTGGTGCCCAGTGGGATATGAGAGGGGTCCCTGCAGGCACGGCTCACTTAGCACCCAGAGAGGCAGCCAGGTGCTTCTGCTACAGAACAGCCTCCAGCTTTTCAACAGCTGGGGGCTGGGGACAAACACAGCATTAGAGACACACTGGGGGCACTGGACTGCACTGGGAGGTGGGGGAAAGCACGGGGGTCCTGTGGGGAGCAATAGGGTGCAGGAGCTGCTCCTGCCCAGAAGCACTGGGGGCCTGGCCAAGAGGCACAGCTGGGGCAGGGGGCTGCATCCTGGGACATCCAGGGAGTGCTGGGGGCACAGGGATGGGAATGGAATGGGGGTCTGGGAAACGAGTTCCCTGGGAGGATCTGTGGGGCAGAGGAGTTGTCTGGGGGGTCAGTAGGGGTGCACTGGGCTGTGCTGGGACAGACTGGGATGGCCTGGGGTGTGGTGGCCATGCTAGGGGAGGATCTGGCACTGGCAGAACTCGTGGTACCAACCAGAGGCATCTCCAGGATGGTGACATTGTTCAAATAAATCTGCAGAGAGACCGGGAGACCTTGCTGGGCACTGGGATGGCCCCAGTGCCAGGGAGGGATGGGGGGACACAACTGCCCCCCAAATTCCTTGAGGGGATGCCCTCCAATCCCAGCGCCTCACTCACTTTCTGCAGATCATCTTGGACTCCTTCCAGGAGCACCTGGGAAATAAGAACAAAAGTTTGGTCTGGATTGGACCCCGTGGGGGTCCCCGTGAGGGGACACGGACACAGGGAGCAGGGCGGGGGCAATGGGGTGGGAATTCAGGGCTGTCAAGGAGGTCTGTTTGGGGTGGGAGGGAGACCCAAAGACACTGAACTGGGGCCAGTGGAGGGCCCAGGGGACTGGGGGGGTGTGGAATGGTCTCGGTGTGAGGTAGAGGGAGGAGAAAGGAATTGGAGGGTAGGGATAAATGAGTGCAAGGAAAAACAGGGATGGGTGGGGACAAAAGTGTCAGAACCCAGAGAGGATTTGTGAAGACGAGGGAGAGACAGGGAATCATTGAAAGGGACCCTGTTGCAGTGGTGAGGAAGAAAGGCAAAGGACTGAGGGGGGACATGGAAGGAAAAGCTTCGGGAATGGTCAGGGGGAGGCGTTTGAGGAGCCCGGAGAGGACACAGAGGAGGGGGCAGAGAGGGAATTCCTGAAGGGACCAAAAGGCTGGGATGGGTGACAGCAAAGGGCAGGGTGCAGGGACAGCGTTTGGCTGGTGCCTCACCTTAGCCTGTGCCAGGGAGCACAGCAGGATGGAGAAGAGCAGGGCCATGCTGAGCATAGCCACCTTCATCTTCCTCTCACTCTGGACAGCGCTGGCTGAGGCTGCAGCAGGGCAGGAGCACCTTTATCCCTGCAAGGACTCTTCTGCCTGGAACCAATGGTCTGTTGTGACACCGTGGGACCTCACAAAACCAAGGGGCTATTGTGACATCACGGGGCCTCCTAGAATGAAGGGGCCATTATGGTACTATGGGTCATATTGGAAACAATGGGCCAATGTTGACAGCATGAGTCCTCAAAGAACCAAGGGGCCATTGTGACACCATGGAGCTTCATAAAACCAAGAGACCATTTTGACACCATGGATCGAATAGAACCAAGGGGCCATTATGATTCCATGGGTTTTAAGGGAACCCAGGAGCCATTTTGACACTATAGGGCCTCACAGAACAACAGGACCATTTTGACACCATGGGCCCTCACAGAACAAAGGGGGCATTGTTTGATCACGTGCCCTATCTGTACAAAGCAGCCATAGTGATAACATGGAGTGTAACAGACCCAAAATGCCATTGTGACCAAGGGACCTCATGGCACCAAGAGGCCCTCTTGAACACAATGGGACCACACAGATCCAAAAGGCCATATTGACACCATGGGTCCTAACAGACAAAGAGGAAATTGTGACACCATGGGGCCAAACAAAACCAAGAGGCTTTTTTGGCACCATGGAATCCAAGAGATGATTAAGACACCATGGAGCCTAATGAAACCAAGGGCCATTGTGAGACCTTGTGGCCTTACAGAACCAATGGTCCGTTTTGAAACCTCGGGGCCAAAGGGAACCCAGCGGCCATTGTCACACCATTTGGTTGCATAGATGCAGTGTTCCATTTTGACACCATGGGGCCTCACAGAACCAAGGGTCCATTGTAAAACCATGGAACCATGGGGCTATTGTGAGATCATGGAGCTGAAGAAAACCGAGGGGATTTTGTGACACCATGGGGCTTTGTGGCCCCAAGTGGCCATTGTGACACCATTTGGTCGCATTGAATCAATGCACCCTTTTGACAGCATGTCTCACAGAACCAATGGTCCTTTGTAACACCATGGTGTCCACTGGAACCAAGGGACCATTGTGAGACCATGGGGCCTCACATAACAACAGGGTCATTGTGACACCATGGGTTCTAACAGAATCAAGGGGAAATTTGGACATCATGGAGCCAAACAGAACTAAGGGGGTTTGTGGCACAATTGAGCCTCAGAAATCCAAGAGGTGATTAAGACACCATGGAGCTGAATGAAACCAAGGGATGTTGTGACACCTTGTGGCCTTACAGAACCAATGGTCCATTGTGAAAACTCGGGGCCAATCAAACCAAGGGACCATTTAGAAACAATGGAGCCTGAAAGAATCAAGGGGCAATTGTGATACCATGGGGCCTCTGGGAACCAAGGGGCCATTGTGACACCGTGGGGCCTTACAAAACAAGGGGAACTTGTGGCACCATGGTTCCTAACAGAACCACAGGGAAATTGTGACACCATGGGTCATAATGGATGCAAGGGGATTTTGTGACACCATGGGGCCTAACAGAACCAAGGGGTCAATTTGACACAAATCTACCACCTGGAACCACTGGTCCATTATGACACCTTGGGGCATAATATAACCAAGGGGCCATTGTGAAATCATGGGGCCTCATAGAATCAAGGTGCCATTGTTATATCATGGGAGCTCATGGAAACAAAGGGGCCACTGTGACAGCATGGGGCCTAATGGGATCACGGGTGCATTGTGACACCTTGGGGCCTCATGGAATTAATGGGGCACTGTGACACCATGGCACCTCATAGAACCAAGGGGTGATTTTGACACCATGGGGCCCAACGGAACCAAGGATACCACTGTGGGACCCCATGTAATCTTTAAGCACACCAGGAACCTGCTGTAGGTGAGCTCCTCTCCCCAGGGTTCTACAGGTGCTATAGGATTCTGCTCCATCACAGGCTTCCTATTGACTCATGGCCTCCCTGTGAGAATGGGATCTACTGCAGAGGCAGGATCCAGCACAGGATGGAGGTAAATCCCTTCTTCCATTCTGAGCCTCCTGTGGGCTGCAGGTGGATCTCTGCTCCGTCATGAGGTGCACTGAAGCCCAGTCCCCTCTCCCCATGTGCATTTAACTGGGGGCAGGGGAAATTGGGAGGACCAAAACCTCCTGGTTCCTCCCAGTTACACAGTTGTGGGATCCTGAGTTTCGGAACGTAGCTACATCCAATTTCCTTGGTGGTTTGTGCATTACCTGCACCATTCCAGCAGTGCTATCTTAGGTTTTTAAGCCTCCCATACTGACAGGAGCTTTTCTCAATCCTCCTCCAGCTCTCATCCATAATTTAGTTCTATATACTTGATTGCCGCATTCTTCTTGCACCTAACATCTTAAGTTGTTGGAACCTGGTCACGGAGAAATTTTAGACTTTTCTGTGCTGACAAGCACTGACCCAAAGAGAACACTGCATTTAACCTCAGGTCATGGAAAGACTTCAAACTTAAATAATAAAACTGAGATTATATGTCTGTCGTTTAAATAAAAATGTGTAATATCACTAGTAAAAACTCAGACTTTAAAAGTTTTAAAATACAGCAATATATATATAAATCAAAATAGGACTTTAGACAAAAAGTTTTTCCTTCTTTTTGCCTTCTAATTCATATGTCCTAAGTAGTATTTTATAATTAAATAAATATATGCATACATAACACAAATAGGTAGTTATTAAGTTAAAAGCAAAAATAATTTAAGCAGCATTTCTTAATTTAAACATTTACCCTTGAAAAAGCCCTGTAAAAAATAAGTCTTCATTTTTAATTTTGTTAAATTAAGTACTGTCAAAACTCACAGTCGTAAAAAAATAAATTAATAAAACAATTAAAAATATAAATTAAAATCAATAAACATCTAAATCCAAACAAAAATACCAACTCGCACATTTAATCCCAACTATAAAAAAAAGCCCCCCACAATATTAATGCAGCATCCAAATATTGGGCAAGTCTATGTAATCTTTGGGCCTGAATACTTGGATTGAGTCCCATCAATGCTGGATTACCAGAACTCCATCCTTCATGCTGGAATGCAGGATAACATCACATGTGCACAGTGTTAAGCATTGCCATTCCGTGACAGCTGATCAAATCTGGAGGTCAGGGATTCAAGGAGCCCTGTTTTTGCATCCATTTGGTCTGCCAAGTATCTTAGTCTAGGGATGGTGTATATTTTTTTGGTATGTCAGTTTTCTGAAGAGGCTTTCATGTGATGGTGTATGTTCTCATACATATTACTCACCAAGCTGGTGTGTTGGGTTGATGTGGCCAGAATTGTGTATTCTTTCACCATCTGTTGAAGCTAGGTGAGGCAGTGATTCCTTATCTCTGTGGCACATACTATCTGCTAATGGGCCATCTTTTAAACTAGGCAGGGCAATCATCTTTATCTTTTCTACAACCCATCCTCTCTCCTGGAAGATATTATCTGCTGCTGAGCCATTAAGTCCCACTGTATGACTGATAAAATTGCATCATCATATTGGGAGATGCTCCAGCCAGGGGGAGGAGCCAAGCATTTCCTACCTAAATAAAAAAACTGAGATTTTGAACACCAAAATACCATCCTTCCACTGGATTCCAGAAGAAAACCAGGCCTTTTCCACATCATACCTGGACCTTCAGAAGAAAACTGCATCCTTCTACTGGTCCATTACTTCAGCTAAACCACATCTGACACTGCGGGAAAACTGTAGCCACCATTTAATTAGACTGCTACCAACACCCTGACTGAGAGGGTGTCAAGTTGTATTCTGACTCTGTCTGTATTCTATTCCAACCCTATTTTAATTTTCCTGTTAAAGAATTGTTATTCCTACTTCCCATATCTTTGCCTGAGAGCCCCTTAATTTTAAAAATGTAGTAATAATTTGGAAGAAGGGAGTTTACATTCTCCATTCCAAAGAAAAGCTTCTGCCTTTATTGGCAGACACCTGTCCTTCAAACCAAGACACATGGGAATCCACTTCCCTTTGCTGCAGACCATGTAGAATATGCTGCTGGTCAAAAACCTTAGCAATGTCTATGAATACGACACCCAGTGACCTGTGTTCTCTTCTGGCAGATCGAATTTTTGTTTGTAGGACTTTCAAATTTTCAGCACATCCTGCCACTCTTAGAAATCCTCTTTGCCTTGGCTCGAGGGAGCATGCCTCAGTTAACCTTGCTGATCTTATTCTGGAGAACAGTCAGCAAGATGGAACCAATCGTGATCATTCATGGCTTCTTACTAAACATATATGATAATAGGTTTCTTTTCCAGGTTGAGTATAGGTGGCCCATCTACCTGGGCCAAATTGGTGAATTTATCCCAAATACGGGCAGTGGCCAACTTAGTATGACTGAAAGAATTTAATTGTTCCCACATGTCCTACCCACTGTCCAGCAATGCCATTCAGCCTTATTTTTTATTTTCATGAACAGAAACAATCCATTGATCTTTGTCCACAAAAGTATGTACCATACCAATGGAGGAGAGCAGTGCTCTGGATGCTCTGGGCCCAGGCTGTCTTCTCTTGCGTCATCTTAGAGAGACCTACGGCCAACAGTAGAAGAGTTCTTCTCACACCACTTTTCTCATGCTCCTGTAGGAAATCCCAAAAATTCAGCGTCTGATGCATTTGTAAGATCTTGAGTTAGTTTGTGAAGGCACTGATATTTCCTGACCTTCCTGGCAGCAACTTTCAAGGATGAGTTGGAGTACTTGTACCTGACTGTCATGTTCACCATGAATGCCTTTCCTCCTTCAACAAAGATCAAATTTGTCTCGTAAAACTCATTGTCATCACCTCTTGAAACACAGTCCAATTCTTCTTTTTAGCCTCGCAGCTCACAGATGTGTCTCTTTGTGCCTTTATTCCTGGTGCTTTGAGTAATTGGACAGTTCCCTATAATAGAGGCTGATGGTTCATTATCAGCACCACAATATTTACAGGTTTTCACAAGTACCCCTGGCCAGGATCTCTCTTGGGGGGCAGACATTGGCTCTCAACTGTAGTGCAGTTACCAGTTTTCTATGAGGCGTGCTTCTGGTTATCCACCAATTACTGATATTATCATTTTAAACATCTCAATACTGTGGCCTTGGTATAACCGTTGTTTCTACATATTATTTATATTATATTATATTATATTATATTATATTATATTATATTATATTATATTATATTATATTATATTATATTATATTATATTATATTATATTATATTATATTATATTATATTATATTATATTATATGCCTTGGGATACTTGGTCAACCCCTCCGAGTTTCAAGCACAGTAGTTTACATGTTCCAAGAACTGTTTAGAGCAGCTCCTTCTCAGTTTGCCCTTTTAGAGTGTGCACATTTCTTGGCTGTGGTTTCAGTTCATTCTTATTATCACCTCCAGCCTGGGCTTTGGTCCTTACTTGGTGCTGATTCTAGCAGTGGTCTTCATCACACATACATTGGATGTTATCCCAACCAACCAGGCAGTTCAATTCCCACAAGCATGACTATATCAGCTATTTCACTACAGTGTCTAAGTTTAGTTAATAGCATAAATAAAAACTGTATCTGTATAGCAGTTACTTTAACACTATACACACAGCATCCATTTTCGTATTTGCAAAAAGCCAATATTGTAAGATGTATTTATAACATGCTAGACATTTTCCAGCCCATTCCCAGCTCAAAGCAGAGGGAAGAAGAAAAGGAGAGAGCAGCCCTGACAGAATCCCAGAACTATGGTGGTGAGAAGGGGCCCAGCAGGGTGAGACACCTTCAGCCCAGTGAAGGTGCAAATGAGACCACAGGAGAACCAACATATGGATTTGATTGAACATGAAAGAAATGTGAGGTAGAGAAATAGGAAAGAGAGAAAAAGAAACAAGGAAGAGCTGAGGCTGGGACTGAGCAGCTGCCAGAGCCGGCACTGAACAATTTACTCAGTAGTGACTACTCAGTGAGTGGCATGAAAAATGAGATTTCTTTTTCATAGATTTAAAAAGGCTTAATAAAAGATAATAAGATACAAAGAAAAAAGAAAAAGCTTATAATGGTTGGGTCTTTGGTTTTTAGCTAAGAGTTCACTTGATTTTTTGGAGATATTTTTAAAATGTTTTAGCTTGTCGTATATTTATAAACTTATTATATATTTATAAACTCTTTTATAAATTATTTTTTCTATTTTAGGAAGTGTTTATCTGGCTAATTATTGAGTTTGTATTTTAGAACGTTTTTTTTTTTTATTGTAGTTTTAATTTTTTTTAATTAGTTTTAAATTGGGCTGCGATTTTTAAGTTTTATAGACTGTTGTTGCTGATAACTGGTTATTAGCAGTAGGTGTTTTCATTGGGTGTTATTTAATTAAGTAGGTAGTTTATTTATTACAAAGACATATTATTAGCCTATGTTATTTTTAAAAACAACTATATTTTAAAAAAACACGACACATAAAGTATTAATTTGACTATTCAGGAGAAGACAATGCCATAACATGTGTTTGTAGCAGCGGCAGAGCCGCAGCGCCCAGCGCTCCCCACTCCCACCCCACCTGCGCCACCCCCTCGCATCCAGCGACCCCCGGGAGCTGAACTGGGGCTCGGGGGGAGGGGACGGCACGGACGGATCTGCACTGGGGGCCCCGAGCCCCCTGCCCAGCCCTGTGAAGCACGGAAAAACTCTCTGTACCGCACAAAATAAGGTGTAAGAGTAGGTATGTATTTATTCAGCGCTCAGGGGGATAGCTCCTCCAAAAACACGCACAACTTTGGTGAACTCTGCCTCTCTTTTAATTCTCTGCAAATTAGGATTGCACAATACACCTAATACATATTCATTGCCTTTCCCAATTCATATTAAAATTAGCTACACAAGAAGTTAGTAGCCACTGGGGCCATGGAGCTCTCTTAACAATGGGTGACAAATTTAACTTTTGGTCCCTAACTCAGCACACTGTTACTTGGGCAGGCAGGCTTAACCCCTTGGAAAGGGAAAACCCTGTAGCTTTAATTGGTAGCCCTGACGAACTCCTAGAAAACATTCAAAAATCTGCCTGCTTGCAAATTATACATGAAATAAAATTCTCCACTGGCCATAAATCACCTATGCAATTACCTGTAAATGTAAAACAATATCGTCTTCCCTGTGGTGCCAAAGTAGACATCAAACCGGTTATACAGGACTTGTAAATCTTACCTGTATGGACAATCAAAAAACCCAAACCTGGCACTCTGGCTGTTTATCCATATACTGATGATACCCTTATGGGAGGAGATGAAATAGTAGTAGTGAGGGATACTCAACAAAAAATAGTCTCCCATTTGGAAAGCCCTAACTCGCAAATTGCCTCAGAGAAAATTCAAAAACTTTCTCAGGAAGTGAAGTTTTTGAAGACAGCCACTACTGGGACTGCCCCCCCTGAAGGGGTGGCCCAGAAATCCTCAGTAACAGAAGGAACTGTAAAAAATCTGGCAATAACAGAAACTGAGAACTTGGGCAGCAGCTACGACAAAACTCCCTCAGTAATTGAAGTAGCTTCTGCTTTCTCCCCCAAACAATCTTTGTTCACTAATTCTTCATTCACTAATGCTTCTGCTGAACAAATTATTGCTGGGGGATGGGGTGACTCTTGGGTTGGGGTGCTGATGGTTATTTGGGGTGTTTTCCAGCTTGAAGTGCAGAGTGCCTCCTTTGTTTGCAACTACACTGACTCTTATGCTGTGTTTAAAGGAGGTACAGAGTGGCTTCCTTCTTGGCAGCAAAATGATTGGGAAGTTAACAGAATTCCAGTACGCATTACATGCTGGATAGTTCCATCATTTTAACCTCCTGCCTCTTTGTGGCAGATTCTATTGTGTTTACTTTTCACAGAATAATGCCACGGGATGTGAAGATTAATTGTTGAATCCCTCATCGAACCTGTATGCAGTCATGGCACAGGACCTTACAGATGTGTTTCATTTTGTGAGATTCAAAATCAAAATTGAACTGTTGTAAAATTTTCCCATGAAATTATGTGGTAAAAACAATAAAAAACATGGAGGGGAACTTAATGTTATAAAACCTACTACCCAACCACCGGTTATACTGAGCCTGAAAATTTTTGAAATTGGACCTTGAGTAATTCAGAAAACTGGCCAACAACAAATATTGTTTAATCTGGCATTGTCTTTTAAACAAGTCAAATTGCCAATGCAAAACAATGTCTCAGTAATTCTGCCAGCTTGTTCACCTTTTCTAGGGGTGGACAACCTGGTTGCAAAAGTAGGAGGATCCTTTCAAGAAACAAACAAGAGGCATAACCGCTGTTGTGGGAACAAGATTGGGAATTTTGAATAGTGTTGATTTAGAAGTATTAATGAATACATTGGCTAACATCTCTTTAGCTCTCTGCTTTATTCAGGCTCAATTGTGGATGCAGTCAGTTGCTGCCTCAATTGTACAAGAAGTGGAGGAAGCCACTTTTCCTACTGAAATTCGGAGAATAATTTTGGATAATGCCCATGATTTTGAAAAAGAATTCCAATCCTGGTGAAATTACTACCCCAGCACAAACACAGCCACAGCCTTTGCACTGACCACATGTAATGCTCCAGTATATTCAATATTCCCTATCACTGCATTGGGGCTGAATCATGACAGAGCTATTCTCTATCCTTTTTATCTTAGAGAATGGGCTTGTCAAATTAGTGAAAAGTAACAAACTATTAATTTGGAAACTTACATTGTCTGGGAGCAACAAGGGTTTATCTGTGAAAGTAATGCAATCAGAGCTCAAGATATTTGCTTAGAAACAGAACAGAATGTCTGTAACTTTGAAAGTTATCCAAAGCAGATTCCTGAAACAATACTGGGGTACATGAGCAATGGGTTTGCATGATTTAAAACTGCTTGTGATAGTGTTTTTGTAGAAGATTTGGTAATGAGTACTAAAAATAATTTAAATCTTTGTGTCTGTAACTTTACTAAAATCGCTGTTTTAAATTTGAAAATTGTTTGTTTTAAAATTACTTATTTTAGTTGTGTTCCATTTTAAAATGAAATCAATTATTTGATTTGTAATTTGAACATTTCTTGCTTCAAAATTGCTTATCTTTGTTGTATTGCATCATGAATATTGATTAAGGTTGATTTTTAGTTATTATTTATGTTGCATTTTCTTTAAGTATTGACTCAAACTGATTATATTTTAACGAAGAAATTATTATTGAATCAAAAATTGAAATTGAAACATTGATTTAAATTGTTTATTTGTCTTTTGTAATCAGAAATTGAAATTGATTGGTAAATTGATTAAAATTTATAAACATTTATTTAAATTGCTTATTCATCTCTTTGTAATCAGAAATTAAAACTGAAAATTGATTGTTAACTGATCATTTTATTTTAATCAAGAAATCATTATTATTAAATCAAAAAATTGAAATTGAAACATTGATTTAAACTGCTTATTTATCTTTTTGTAATCAGAAATTGAAATTGATTATTTGTTTTGTTTTCTCTCTCTTTTACCTTTCCCTTATCTTTTTCCTACTTTCCTATTCTGTCCAACTTTCTGTCTCTGTTTTCTGGGATATGCTCTCAACTCATCTGAGTCCTGAAGACTTCACCACAACACCAGGAATGAAGTGCTGCTGCCGATGATCGTGAACCATGGGGTGGTGTAAGAGTCAGTCTCAAATTTTCTCTGATCTGCCTTATGACCATCAGCAGAGTCTGGGACCTGAGATTGCACCACTTGCCCTGAACCAGAGCTCCAGCCTGCCCAAGGTGGATGCTTGCATCAGGCCAGGGATTATTTGTAGCTGTGCCTGGTGCTTTTCATGGTACACTGCAGGGTGTTGGTTATCACACCCTGTCCCCGCGCCTGCATCATGGGGCTAAGATCTCCACAGACAATAGTCCATAAATCTTCCTACCTTTTGGCCAGAGGCCACTCGCTTTGGAAAAGGACTATAAAAAGTGACTTTCCCCAAACTGACTTGGAGATCTCTTTCTCCCCAATGGATTGAAGATGCGTCTCATCTCGTCTCGTTGGATGGCCACAAGGGTGCGTCCCGTCTATTGGTAGGTATATCCCATCCTTCCCTCTCTCCCCTTTTATCTCTCTCTCTCTCTCTATCACAAAACTTGATTGTTAGTACGCAATAAACTGAATTACTGCTTTCTGCTAAACAAACCTCAGTCTCTTGCCTTTTGTCTTTTGCACCCTGGGGTCGACTTAACCATCACGACTCCTGCTTGGGTTGAGCGGATCGTGATAGATGTGCTGCTCACTGTCACCCGATTCCGGGTCACTTGTCGTCAGCTGAACAAATTCCCCATCCCCCCGGTAAAATTGGTTGCTGGGACACACTGGCATGGTGAGGGGACAGGGATAATGCCTGCGGGGACAGTGGGAACGGGGGTGGAGGCACCTGCAAAGAAACAATGGGGACAGGGTGGTGGCACCTGTGACGGCACAGAAGGAATGATTGGGGTGGTGGCACTTGGGAGGACAGTGAGGACAGGGTGGTGGAACTTGGGAGTACAGTGAGGATGGGGTGGTGGCACCGGCAAAAGGACAGTGAGGACGAGGTGGTGGCACTTGCAAGGGGACAGTAGGGACAGACACACTTGCCCCCAAGGCTGGCAACCCCTGCGCGGGACCGCCGGAAGGTGAGAGTCCGGCGGCCGCACTCCGACACCGCGCCAGCCAAGCGACCGGACTCTTCCCAGCGGCCTTACAATGCCCAAGATGCCAGGGCAGACGTGTCCCCAAGCTTGTGCATGTCCCCAATGACACACATGTCCCCTGTTGTCCCCAGGGCCAGAGCACAGAGCAGGGCCTGCAGCAGGTGGGTGTCTTGGTGGCCCGGTACCGTCATGGCTGCCTCTGGTGGGGACTTCCCTGGTTGCCCATCCTGCGCCTCTTCCACCCCAGCACCCTTCAGCCACTCCTCAGTGCCTCAGGTAGGACACGAGACACCAGATGGGTCCCCAGGGCCACCCATGGGTGTCACTGCACCTGGCACAGAGACCTGGCAGTGCCCAGGCAGTGGCCACCAGCCCAACCCCACAGGTCCCCAGAGGTGTCACCATGGCCAGGCCAAACACCACCCCAGAGTGGCCAACAACCTGTCCCTGAGGTTCCCTAAGGCCAGCCAAAGGTGTCACCCTGGCCAGCCTCTGGTTGTCCCACAACGCTCATGCTCGGTTGGCTGTGGGTGCTGAGAGAGGGTCCCCACTGTGGGTTAAGGGGTGCAGACAGGGTGCCTCATCCCAGTGTCCCCACCCAGGGGACCCCAGTGTCCCCACCCCAGTGAATCCCTGCCCACCCCATCCTTGTGTGTTGCAGCTTTTGTGGCCTCCAAGGATAAAACTTTCTAGGCCTTCCTCAAGCCCTGGCTTGGTAAGTGGACGGGGTTGGGTGGGGACAGCACCTCTGGGTGTCACACGGGTGGGGACAGCACCCCTGGGTGCCCCCCCTGGATCCAGGTGTCACAGGGGAGGACACAGCAAGTTTTCGGGACAGAACCATTTTGCACCCGCAGTGGATCCACGTGTGTCACAGGGGCAGTAGGTGACCCTGACACACTCTGGGTGCCCCCAGGATGGAATCGGGTGTATCACAAGGGCAGTGGAGAGCTGGGGGTGCCCCGCTGCCCTTCACCACCATGTGCATCAAGGAGAGCCTGCGGCTGCACCCTCCTGTCACTGCCGTGTCCCGGCGCTGCACCGAGGACGTCCCCCTGCGTGACGGCCATGTCATTCCCAAAGGTATGGCGTGGCCAGTGTGTCCCCAGTGTCACCACCCACTGCTGTCACCTGCTGTCCCTAAAGCGGCCATTCCCATCCTACCAGGGGTCATCTGCCTGATGAGCATCTACAGGACCCACCACAATCCAGAGCTCTGGCCCGAGCCTGAGGTAGTGCCAGCCTACGAGGTGTGCCTGTCACTATGGTGGTGACAGCTGCGTCCTCACAGTGTCACTGTCACCCCAGGTGTTCAATCCCCTGAGGTTCAGCCCAGAGAACAGCAAGGGATGGTCTCCGTCCTCCTTCATCCCCTTCTCTGCTGGCCCCAGGTATGTGGTGGGGTGGGGACAGGAGTGTCCCCAAGTGCCACCCCCATCCCTGGCTGGGATCACAGTGGGGTGACAGTGACAATGGGGATGTGGTGGCAGGAACTGCATCAGGCAGAGCTTTGCCATGGCTGAGATGAAGGTGGTGGTGGCACTGACACTGTCCCGGTTCGTGCTGCGGAGGGACACAGCGAGGCCACCCCCGCGCCGCAAGCCCGAGCTGATCCTGCGAGCCGAGGACGGGCTCTGGCTGCTGCTGGAGCCACTGGTGGGAGTGGCCTGAGGGACACGGGTCACCAGAACATGGGGACATTCTGCCAGGCAGGTGTCACACCCAGGGGAGGAGCAGTGAATCAACGGTAGCATGAAGGGGACAACATTGTGGTGGCGGTGGGGATGTGTTCTCCTTGGTCATGGGACATGTCATGGTGTGGATGTGTCCACCCATGGACTTGTCCCCTAGCCACTTGTGACCATCCATGGCCATACCGCCATGTCACCATCCATGACCACATTCCCCCATGTCACCATCTATGTCTGTGACCCCCCCCAAGCCTGATATCTCCATCCACAGCCCTGCCCATGTCCATATCCAAGTCCATGTCCATATGCATATCCAGGTCCATGTCCATGTCTATGTCCATACCCATGTCTGTGTGCATATCCATATTCCCGTGCCCATCATGTCCCCACCCACAATGTCCACGTCAATGTCTTAGTTCAATGTCTTTATTTTTACCCCAATGTTGGGTGAAGGGATGAAGAAAAATTAAAGAAAATCAGGGCCCAAATAAAAGCATTTACCTGTTCATGCTGGCTGGGTATGCATAGGCTTCGGCAGGTAAAAAGAACCATTTTTAGACGACTTTCCACTCCATTGTCTCCAAAATCTTGGTTTTCTGCCCCAGTTCATCGCTATTTGGCTGTGGAAGATGCCTGTGGCCCAGACAGAAGTAGAATCATGTAATGTTTAGGTTGGTGAAGATCTCAAGGTCCATCCAGTACTCATTGACGCTGCCAGTAGAAATTATGTAATACAAAAGTGCAATTTTTTGAGGTGGAAAGTAAAATCCGCTGTCCCAAATGAATTCCTGATGTCAGTCTGCATCCCAATGGATTTTTGGCCTGCTGAGTCCAGGTGCCCACGGTGAGCCAGGAAGATGTGGAGACCACAAGCCAGGTGCATTCCCAACATGGATCACCAGGACTATGGAACACTGGGGAGCATCCAACAGGGTCCAACAGAGGAGATGGAGCTGGAGCAGCACAGGAACCTCTTCCCACACATGGGGAAGTCACAGAGCTTCCCTTACCAGTGCCCCCATTGGTGCTGGGTCATGGCAGAGTTCTGGGAGAAGCTCTTCCAACACTGGGGACACTGTCAGGGCTCTCCCTGGCGTGGATCCGCTGGTGGGTGACGGGGGTGGAGTTTTTCTTAAAGCTCTTCCTGCACTAGGGGAAGCAGAAGGGCCTCTCCTCTTCTCTACGTGAATCTGCTGATGCTTTAGCAGACTCCATCTCCTCTGAAACCTCTTCCCACACTCAGGACACTCATAGGGCCTCTCCCCGGTGTGGATCATCTGGTGGACAATCAGGTGGGATCTGTGCTTGAAGCTCTTCCCACATTCCCCACAGTTGTAGGGCCGTTCCCCGGTGTGCACTGTCAGGTGTTGCATAAGGTTGGAGGAGTCATTGCAGCCCTTCCCACATTCCCCACACTTGTAGGGCCGTTCCCCAGTGTGGGTCCTCTGGTGGCAGATCAAACTGGACCTGGCGCTGAAGCTCTTCCCACATTCCCCACACTCGTAGGGCCGTTCCCCGGTGTGCACTCTCCGGTGGTGGATTAGTTCAGAGCTGTTATGGAAGCCTTTCCCACATTCCCCACAATTGTAGGGCCGTTCCCCAGTGTGGATCCTCTGGTGGCGGATTAAATCATAGCTGTCACGGAATCCCTTCCCACATTCCCCACACACATAGGGCCGTTCCCCAGTGTGGATCCTCTGGTGGTAGATAAAACTGGAGCTCTGCCTGAATCTCTTCCCACATTCCCCACACTTGTAGGGCCGTTCCCCAGTGTGGATCCTCTGGTGGCGGATGAGGGTGGAGCTGAGGCTGAATCCCTACCCACATTCCCCACACTCATAGGGCCGTTCCCCAGTGTGGGTCCTCTGGTGGTGGATCAGGCTGGTGCTGCAGTTGAATTCCTTCCCACATTCCCCACACTCGTAGGGCTGTTGCCCAGTGTGGATCCTCCGGTGGTGGGTCAGGCTGGAGCTGCTCTTGAATCCCTTCCCACATTCCCCACACTCGTAGGGCCGTTCCCCAGTGTGCACTGTCAGGTGCCTGATCAGATCTGAGGTGTCTCTGAATCCCTTCCCACATTTCCCACACTCATACGCCTTCTCCCCATTGTGGATCATCTGGTGCTGGATGAGGCCAGAGCTCGTGTGGAAATTCTTCCCACATTCCAAACACTGAAGGGGCTTTTTGCCATCATGAAGCTGCTCATGGACCCTCAGCTCAGAGCTCTGGCCACATCTCTGGCTGCCTGCCCGGCCCAGGCTGGGTCTTTCCTCCTCGGATCCCCATGATCTGCGTTTGCAGCCCCTCCTTGTGCAGGATCTCCGTGGCTTTTCCTCCCTGTTGGATTCCTGCACTGTGGAGCTGCTGCAAACGGCCTCTTCCACGAGGTTCTGCTGTGGGGATTTGTCCTCCCTGGTCTCCATCCTCAGCTCCTGGTCTAGGGGAGGCAGGACAAGGAGAGGATGGGATTTGCCTCTGTGCCAGAGGGAAGGAAAAGGAGATGCCCCCAATCCTCCCCAGCAGGACAGAGGGGGAAAGGGGCAGTAATTTCCTCCTCACCTGCCTGGCTGTCCTGGGACATCTTCCTGTTCCTCACAGCCTTTTCGTCCATCTGGATAAGACTTGGGAATGGAAAATCTTGGTTTGGGGGAAAAACAAAGTGATTGATATGGCTTTGAAGGTCCTGCTGTCTGAGTCCATCTCTAGAAATGCCTGGGCTGTTTGGTGTCCATAAAAACCACCAAAACTCACGAAGGAGCCCAAAAATACTCTCCCAGGAGATCCCTGTTTGCACTGTCCTCACTTTGGGGTTATGGGGTCCCTGTTCTCAGAGCTGATGGGGGCCCATGGCTCCTGGGGATTCCCCCTCTCCTGGCTCCTGCTCAGGCACGCTGAGGGAGTTTTGTGGGTCCCAGGGCTCATCCTGTCCTGATTCTGACTCGGCTCCTCCCACTTCAGGCACTCAGGGTTTCTCCCGTTCCCCGCCAGCCCTTCCAGGCTCGGGGGGCCCGCACCCCACTCATCTCCCGGCTCCACCTCCCCTCCACGCTGCCGGGGGTCCCCCAGCTCTGCTGTCGCCCCTCTCCCCACGCCGGGGCTCCCGCCTTTCATCCCCCGCCTCTCCCAGGGATCCCCAAAACCGATGTCCCGCCCCGCCGGGACCGGGCCATCGCCACGTGGGCCCCTCCAAATCCCCCCAAGGAGCATTTACTGCTCAGTTTTGGATTCCTGCAAGAGCCAGAAACATCCCCTCCTCACATCAATAAAACAATACCTCTCCCACGGACACCCAAATACATTTGGGACTCGATTCCCGAATCTGCGAGGCACAAACACCAACCCCCATCCCCCAAGAATCCGAAACCCAACCAGCCGTGCCGGAGCTGCCGCGATAGCCCCGGGCCGAGCTTCCCCTCCGCGCTCACCCGCGGGATGCAGGAATGCGATGCTGCCGGGGCCAGCGGAGCTGCGGGCTCAGCGGGCTCGCCCTGCAGCACCGCGATTCTCCGCCTGTGCCCGCTGATCCTCTCCTGCTCCTCCTGCTCCTGCTCCTCCCCTTCCTCTCTCCTCCCCTTCCCCTCTGCTCCTCTTCCTCCCGCTGCTCCCCCGCTCGCATCCCGGACCCCCTTTTGCCACCCCCTGTGCCCCACGGCCGCCGCAGCAGCGGCTGTTGGGGAGGGGGCAGCACCCCCTGAGCCTGCAGGGGGACAGAGCAACTGAGAGTTAGGAATCGAGCATCGAGAAATGCTTGGACTAAAGGGGACTGACAAAACCCTATGTTTGCTGGAATTTACGGTGCTTACAAGAACAGGGGGGAGCAAGGCTGCAGGATAAGATAAAGAGCTGGGGTGGGCGAACAGGATGCAAGGACAAAGGCACCACAGGATAAAGCGGATTGTCCAGATCCATGAACCAAGGAAAAGTGGTACCAAAATCCTGAAGATGACTAAACGACTGAAAAGATCATGTTTAAGGAGACAAGAGGAAAAGTTCATCTAGGAGGAAGACTATGTACTTCATCCCAAGGAGCAGGGTGGAGCCGCAAAGAGGCGTATAGCTAATTTTAATATGAAACGGAGATAGGCAATGAATATTTATTTTGTGTATTTTGCAATCCTAGTTTGTAGAGAATTAAAGGAGAGGCGCAGGTCGCCGAAAATGTCATTTGTTTAAAGGTAACATCGACTATTAAAGTGTATTTGTAATAAATAAACTACTACTTAACTGAATAACACACAATGAAAACACCTACTGCTAATGTACCAGTTAGCCGCAACAGCCCTTTATAAAAATTGAAAACCACAAATCAAAATTAATAAATAAAAATAAATTAAAACAACCAAAAACCACAGATGCTCAAAATAAGCAAACTCAAAAAATAAGCACATAAAAGAAATCCAAAAATATATAAAATAATTTATAAAAGAGTTTGAAAATACATAATAAGTCTATAAATAAACAAAAAGCTAATGAGTTTTAAACAACAAGTGTACTCTTAGCTAAATATCAAACAGCCAACCATTATAACCTTTTACTTTCTTAATTGTCTCTTATTTTCTTTTATTAAACCTTTTAAAATCAACACATAAAAGAAACCTCATTTTTCATGCCACTCACTGGGGAGTCACCCCTGAGCAAATTGTTCAGTGTGGGCTCTGGCAGCTGCTGAGTCCCAACCTCAGCTCAACCCTATTTCTTCTTCTCTCTTTCCTATTTCTCTTACCTCACATTTCTTGTTCTATCAAATCCATGTTCAATCAAATCCGTAGGTTGTGCTCCTATTGCCTGGCTGTTATTGAGCTACAACAAACCTGCCTCGGTAATTAATTGGTAATTTCTGATTACAAAAAGATAATCAATGTTTTTAGTGACAGTAAAATAAACAATTTTAATCAATGTTAATTAATTTTTAGTCAGAATACAAAGCAATTAGAAACAATTTAAAAATGCAACACAACTAAAACAAGCAATTTTAAAAGAAGCAATTTTCAAATTACAAATCAAAGAATTCTTTTCATTTTAAAATTCAACACAACTAAAATGAGCAAATTTTAAAACAAAACCATGTTTTACCTTATTTTAATTCATACACTTTGCCTTGTGTCAATAACCTCAGGGATGTCAACAGTGACTGATTTGTGTACATAATGTAGATGATTGCTGATCTGTAGAAGGAGATGAGAGTTAAGAATCATATCCTGCAATTTTACTAAAGTTACAGACACAAAGATTTAAATGATTTTTAGTACTCACTACCAAATCTTCTACAAAAACACTATCACAAGCAGTTCTTAAGCATGCACACCCATTGCTCATATACCCCAGCAGTGTTTCTGGAAACTCGTTTGGATAACTTTCAAAGTTACAGGCATTCTGTTCTGTGTCTAAGCAAATATCTTGAGCTCTGATTGCATTAATTTCACAGATAAACCCTTCTTGTTCCTGGAAAATGCAAGTTTCCAAATTAATAGTTTGTTACTTTTCACCAATTGGACGGGTCCATTCTCTGTGCTCAAAAGGATAGAGAATAGTTCCATCATGATTCAGTCCTAATGCAATGATAGGGAATATTGAATGTACTGAAGCATTACATATGGTCAGTGCAAAGGCTGTGGCTGTGTTTGTGCTGAGGTCATAGGTGAAATTTACCAAGTTCCACTAGGATTGAAATTGTCTTTTAAAATCAGTGATGCTGTCCCATATTATTATCTGAATTTCAGTATAAAAAGTGCCTTCCTTGCCTTCTCATATAATTGAAGCAGCAACTGACTGCATCCACAACTGAGCCTGGATACAGCAAAGAGCTAAAGAAATGTTAGCCAATTTATTCATTGACACTTCTAAATCAATGCTATTCAACGTTCCCAATCTTGTTCCCACTACACCGGTTATGTCTCTTGTCATTCTATTCTTAAAAGGATCCTGCTTTTGCAACCAGGTTTTCCACCCCTCAAAAGGAGTTGGCAGAAAAGACGAACAAGGTGGCTGAACTTCTGAGACATTGTTTTGCATAAAAAGACCATGCCGAAGTAAACAATATTTGTTGTTGGCCAGTTTTCTTACTTACATATGGTCCAATTTCAAAACTTTTTCAGGCTCAGTATAACTAGTAGTTGCATAGTAGGTGTTACAACATTAACATCGACTTCCCCTCAGTATTTTTTATTGTTTTTACCACACATAATTTCATAGGAAAATTGTACAGCAGTTCAATTTTGATTTTGGATCTCACAAAATAAAACATGACCATGAGGTCCTGTGCTATAACTGCATACAGGTTCGATAAGGGATTCAGCAATTAATCTTCACATCCCACGGAATTATTATGTGAAAAGTAAACACAACAGAATCTGCCACAAAAAGCCAGGAGGTTAAAATGATGGAACTATCCAGCATGTAACGTGGACTGGAATTCTGTTAACTTCCCAGTCATTTTGCTGCCAAGAAGGAAGCCACTCTGTACCTGCTTTAAACACAGCATAAGAATCAGTGTAGTTGCAAACAAAGGAGGCACTCCACACTTCAAGCTGAAAAACACTCCAAAGAACCATCACTTCCCCAATCACCCCCTCCCGAGCAATAATTTGTTCAGCACAAGCATTAGTGAACAAGAATGTTTGGGGGAGAAATCAGAGGCTCCTTCAATTACCACAGCAGGTTTGTCATGGCTGCTACCCAAGCTTTCAGTTTCTGTTATAGTCAGATTTTTTACAGTTCCTTCTGTTACCGAGGGGATGTTACAGTACTGCTAAATCTGGCCATGCCACTTCCTGACTGAAGATTTCTGGGCCACACCTTCAGGTGGGGAGATCCCAGTAGCGGCTGTTTTCAAAAACTTCACTTCCTGAGAAGGTTTTTGAATTTTCTCTGAGGCAATTTGCAAGTTAGGGCTTTCCAAATGGGAGATTATTTTTTGTTGGGTATTCCCCACTGCTTTTATTTCATCTCCTCCCACAAGGGTATCATCGATATATTGATAAACAGCCACATTGTCAGGTTTGAGTTTTTGGATTGGCCATACAGGGGAATTTTACAAGTCCTGTGAAACTTCTTTGATCCCTTCTTTGGCACCAGAGGGAAGAGGGTATTGTTTTACATTTACAGGTAATTGCATAGGTGATTTATGGCCAGCAATGAATTTTATTTCATGTATAATTTGCAAGCAGGCAGCTTTGTGAATGTTTTGTAGGAGTTGGTCAGGGGTGCCGGTTAAAGCTACAGGGTCTTTCCAAGGGGTTAAGCCCCCTCCACCCAATAAGCTGTGCACTGAGTTAGGGACCATGGGTAGCGTTTATCTCCTGTTACCAAGAAAACTCCCTGGCCGCAGAACCCACTAGCTTCTTGTTCTGATAATCGAATATAATCTCCACCAGTGAGAGACACTCAAAATATGTATTCTGTCTCAGCTTCATGAAGGGTCGCCCATATTCCTTTTTTAAAATAGCTAATTCAGTAGCAGCATATGGGATTTGCTTAGTGGATATATGTGGGTTAGAATCCTCATGATTGAGGTAGTCGTATTGTGTTTTAATTACTGGTCTCAATCTAGGGTAACAATATTCCCCACAATTTTCTATCAGAATTAGTTCCTTTTCAGGATATAATTGATTAATTTTCTTCTCCTCTGTTTCTTTTGGTGAGTGAGTGTGTTTTCAAATTTTGGCATGTTCTTGTCTTAGGGCAACTTCTAAAAAATTATTTTCATCCCTTTAAGCATGATTCTCATTTCTTTCTACATCTAATTTTTATGCAAAATTTCCACTAAATTTTGTTGAGAGTCAATAATTGTTTCTTCCTCATTTCTTCACTTTAGGTGAGTATCTATAGCTGCTGTAAGTTAGGCCCCCAAAACTGAACAGAGAATGGTCTTATTTCTGCCCAGTTTGAATTTTGTTTCATCTTGCAAAGAATGTAACCTATTATTTATATTTTCTAAATTAAACCAGTTACTGTGCACCCATTCTTCCTCCCCTTGAGAGTGTCTGGCTTTATATTTAGCTAATAAAGTGAAAAATGCAGCCTTATCCTTTGTATTATGATTTTCAGGCATTTTGCGAGGGGGAATGTAGAACCACCACAGGGAGGTCAACACTTAGTTACACACACAGCTTTCGCTGTGTACAGCCTCTCTCTTCCTTGGGTGGGTGAAGAGACTAAAGTTACACATGCACTCCTCAGCCTGCGCAGTATTCTCACCTCATTTTAGGGAAGGTCAGTACACATAAACACAGCAATAAAGAGCAAGAACAGCACAGTTCTGCCTTTTGCACCAAGACATCTTTTGTGAATTTATGAAGACAGAGTCCTGAAACGACTGTAGGGATGCTTTTCACCTAGGCGTGTGCAGTTTGCACACAAAATCTGAAATGCCCCCCTTCCTTTCTAGTCTGGCTCACCCCTGTCAAGGTGGCCAGCTAGGTGCAGCTGAAGCAAGACATCCTTCCCCTGTTACAGACTACACACAACCAGCAACCCTTCTCTCTGTCAGAAATCCTGTCCATGACGCCAATTTAATGTCATGGTCTGCTCAACCCGAGCGAGAGTTGTGATGGTTCTTTCAACCCCAGGGTGCAAAAGACAAAAGCAAGAGACTCAGGTTTTATTTCAGCAGAAAGCAGTAATGTAGTTTATTGCGTGTCAACAATTCAATTTTGCAATAGGAGAGACAGAAGGAGGTAAAGGAAACGAAGTAAAAGGGGAGAGAGAGAGAGAAAGGATGAGGATATAGCTACCAACTGATAGGGCGCATCCTCGTGGTAATCGGACAATAGACACGTCTTCAGTCCATTGAGGAGAAAGAAATCTCAAAGTCTCTTTAAGAAAGTCACTTTTTTATAGTCCTTTTTCAAAGCAAGTGGCCTCTGGCGTAAAGGTGGGGAGATGTATGCAGAGATCATTGCTCCAAGAAACAGGTTCTGGAACAGGACGCTATAACCAGTACCCTGATCGAGAGCAGCACAGAATGACAAGCACCAAGCACACCTACAAACAGGCCTTTGGCCAGCACCCACCTTTGCCAGGCCAGAACTCAGGTCCAGATTGAGCAGTGGGGTCCTGGCCTCTTGTTCTCTGATGATGATTGTGAGGCAGATCAGATAAACTTTGGACCGACTCTTACTGCAACCAAGGGGACATTGTGACACCATGGGTCCTAACAGAACCATGGGTTCAACAGGACACCATTGTGCTGCATGGAACCAATGGTCTGTTGTGACACCACGTGGTTCCATAGAACCAAGGGACCATTGCAACACAATGGGCCCTCACAGAAGGAAGAGGCCATTGTTATACCATGTGGCCCATCTGCACAAAGGAGCCACTGTGACAACAGGGAGCCTAACTGAACCAAGGTGACACCAAGGTGCCTCATTGCAAAAAGAGGCCATTTGCAACACAATGGGACCTCACAGATCCAAGGGGCCATTTTGACACCATGGGTCCTAACAGAACCAAGGGGAAACAGTGACATCATGGGGCTCAATGGAACGAATGGAATATTTTGGCACCATGGATCCTACCAGAACGAAGGGGCCATTGTTACTTCTGGGGCCTCTGAGTACCAAAAGGTAAGTTAGACACCACAAAGCCGAATGAAACCTATGGCCATTGTGAAACCATGGGGCCTAATACAACCAAGAAGTCATTTAACATTTTGCAGCCCCATGGATCCCAAGTGCCATTGTGACACCATGGTACATCAAAGAACCATGGGGTAATTGTGACACCATGGGGCCTCATAGAACCAAGAGTGTATTGCGACACCGTGCGTCTTCAGAGGAGAAAGGTACCATTGTGAAACCATGGGTATGCATAGGACCAAGTAGCCATTGGACACCATGGAGGCTCATAGAACCAATGGGCCATTGTGATACTATGGGAGGTCGTGGAATTGAGAGCTGTTGAGAACCATAGTGCCTCATGGAACTAAGGAGGCATTGTTATACCATGTGGCCTCAGACAACCATGGGGTGATTTTGACACCATAGAGTATAACAGTACCAAGGGTGTATTGAGACACCATGGGGTCTAACAGATGCAATGGGCCATTGTGACACCATGTGTCCTCATAGAAGCAATGGGTCATTGTGAAACCACTGGACCTCATGGAAGGAAGAGCCATTGTGACCTCATGGTGCCTCATAGGACCAAGTAACCGTTTTGATACCATGTGGCCTCAGTAAACTAATGGGTGATTTAGACACTGTAAAGCCTAACAGAACCAAGGGTCCATTGTGACACCTTGGGGCCTAACAAAACTTATGGGTCATTTTGACATCATGAAGCTTATTGGAAACAAAATTCCATTGTGACACTGTGGAACCAAAAAAGAATCAATGGACAATTCTGACACCATAGGGCTTAAGAGAACCAAGGTGCCAATGTGACACCATTGGTCCTAACAGAAAAATGTGGTCGTTGCGGCACCATGGGGCATCATGAAACAAAGGGGACATTTCGACACCATGAGGCCTAAGAGAAGCAAGGGGCCTTTGTGACACCATAGGACATCTTGGAACCAAGGGGGTCAATTGTGATACCATGGGGCCTCATAGAACCATAGGTGTATTGTGACACCATGGGGCCTAGCAGAAAAAAGGGTCCATTGTGACACCATGAGATCTGAAACAACCATTGTGACACTATGTGGCCTATCTGAACCAAGGCACCATTGTGACAACATAGAGCCTAACAGGACCAAGGGGCCATTGTGACACCACAGGGCTTCATGGAACCAATGGGCCATTGCGACACCATGAGTCCTAATAGAACCAGAGGGAAATTGTTATACCATGATGTTCAATGGAACTAAGGGGCTTTTGTGACACCATCAGCCTAACAGAACCAAGGGGCCATTGTGACACCTTCGGGCCTAACAGAAACAAGGGAAAGTTTTGACGTCATGGAGCCTTACGGAAACACAATGCCATTGTGAAACCACAGGACATCAAAGAACCAAGCGGCTATTGTGACACCATGGGGCCTAAGTGAACAAATGCACCATTGTGACATCATGGATCCTAAGAGAAAAAAGTGGTCCATGTGGCACCCTTGGGCCTCATGGCATGAAGAGGACATTGTGATACCATGGGACCTAAAGGAACCAAGAGATCATTGTGACACCACGACTCCTAACAGTACCGGGTGGCCATTGTGATATTATGGGGTCTAAGCGAACAAAAAGGCCATTTTGACCCCATGGAGTTTAATGAAAACAAGGGCCATTTTGACACCATGGAGCATAACGGAACCAAGAGGCCATTGTGCCACTATTGTGCCACATGGAACATATGGTACATTAGGACACCATGGGGCCTCAGAGAACCAAAGGGTGATTAAGACACCATGGAGCCTAATGAAACCAAGGGCTATTGTGATACCATAGGGCCGCATAGAATCAAGGAGCCATTGTGACACCATGCTGCCTAAGAGAACCCAGAGGCCATTGTGACACCAGTGTGCTGCATGTAACCAGTGCTGCATTCTGACACCGTGTGACCTAGCAGAACCAAGGAGCCAATGTAACACCATTGATCTGCCTTGAACCAATGGCCCATTGTGACACCATTGGGCCAAACAGAACCAAGGGGCTGTGTTGATGCCTTGGGTCATCATATAACCAAGGGGCCATTGTGATACCATGGGGTATATCTGATCTAAATGATCATTGTTACATCATGGACCGTAATAGAACCAAGGTGCCACTGTGACCACACTAGGGCCTCATAGAACCAAGGATATATTGTGACATCATTGGGTCTAACAAATCCAAGAGGCCATTGTGACAACATGGGGGCTTGCTGTAAATTCCACCCTCACTCTCTGACCTGTCCTGCTAGCTTCGGGTCAGATACGGATAAAATTCAGGACAAAGGAAAAGACAAAAGGAGGCTCTGTGTCCCAGGAAGATGTCCCGCACTTTATTCCTAAAATGTTTCCAGAGATTAAGTGAGAGAGACAAAAGAATGGTGAGGAATTTCAAACCTACGGTGAGGGGAGGCATAAATAGAGTTGCAGCCCATGAGATTGCGCTGTCA
Source organism: Erithacus rubecula (assembly GCF_903797595.1). Lineage (NCBI taxonomy): Eukaryota > Metazoa > Chordata > Aves > Passeriformes > Muscicapidae > Erithacus > Erithacus rubecula. Next base: position 274,481 of record NW_027636157.1, read on the forward strand.
GGGAGGGGCTAAGGGATGGCTGAACTATTTTCACAAGCCCCAAGGGAGTACAGAATGAACCATTTTCAGTGCACTATGAACCATAACTTAGTACAAAACAACAAGGGCCTCAGAGAACCAAGCTGCCATTGTAACACCATGCTGCCTAATCCAGGAGCCATTGTGACACCAATGTGCTGCCTGAAACCAACGGTGAATTGTGACACCATGAAGCTTAAAAGAACCAAGGGGCCAATGGGACACCACTGTGCCACCTGAAACTGCTGGTCCATTGTGGCACAATTGGGAATAACAGAAATAAGGGGCCATTGTGACACCATGGGACTTCATAGAACCCAGGGGCCCTCGTGACACCACGGGATTTCATGGAACTGAGGGTCCATTGTGAGACCATGGGTCCCCAGAGAACCAAGAGGCCATTGTGACACCATGGGACCTCAATGAACCAAGGGTGTATTGTTACACCATGGGACCTAACAGAATCAAGGATCCATTGTGACACATGGATGCTCATAGAACCAATAGGCCATTTTAATGCCATGGGACCTCACGGAACCAAAAGGCCATTGTGACACCATGTGGTATATCTGATCTAAATTGTCATTGTTACAATATGGACCGTAACAGAACCAAGGTGCCACTGTGACCCCAATAGGGCCTCACAGCACTGAGGGGCCATTTTGAATACCATAGGAGCTCATAGAACCAAGGGGCCATTTTGAACTACATGGGGCCTAATAGAACCAAGGGGAAATTGTGACACCATGGAGCAAAACAGACCAAGTGGCCATTATTGCATCATGGTTTTCACTGGAATCAAGGGGCCATTGTGACACTACGGAGCATATCTGAACCAAGGGGCCGTCATGAAAACATGGAGGCTAACAGAACCAAGATGCCATTGAGACACCACAGGGCCTCACAGCACCAAGGGTGCATTTTGAACACCATAGGTCCTAAAAGAAGCAAGGGGCTTTTGTGACACCATGGGAGCTCATAGAGCAAGGGGACATTGAGACACCATGGGAGTTAATAGAGCAAGGAGACATTGTGACACCATGGGGCCTCACAGAACCAAGGGGCCATTGTCACACCATGATGTCCATCTGACCAAGGGGCCATTGTGACACCATGGTGCCTAACATAACCACGGGTGTTGTAATGAGGCAGAAGGAATGATTCACCATACCTCTGTCCATCGCTTCCGGTTGGTCCCTGGCTCCCTGTCCCTCTTCCTGCCCTGTGACCTTCCCCTGTGACCTTGTAGCCCACCTAGAGTTCCTGTATTACCCCCTGTGTCCTTGCCCCATTGGCTGCCATCCAAGGCCACTCCCATTCCCCTCTCCTGAATACCCCGCTCCCGGAGAGAATCTGCCTCTTTCCTGCCACTCCATCGCAATGGAATAAACTTGGGACCTGAAAGAGCCTCTTTTGTATCCTTCTAACCCATGCGGATACTTTGTCTGATCCTGAGTAATTAGGAAAAAGACACAGTAATCTTAGCACACAGGGAAATTGTGACAGCATGGGGCCTAATGGGAAACTGTGACACCATGAGGCCTAATAGAATCAAGGGGAAATTGTGACACCATGGGTCATAACAGATGTGATAAGATGTTTTGACACCATGGGGCCTAACAGAATTAAGGGGCCAATTTGACACAAATGTACCACCTGGAATCAATGGTCCATTATGACACCATGGGGTATAACATAACCACAGGGCCATTGTGAAATCATGGGGCCTAATAGAACCAAGGTGCCATTGTTATATCATGGGACCACATGGAAACAAAGGGGTCACTGTGACAGCATGGGGCCTAATGGGACCATAGGTGAATTGTGACACCTTGGGGCCTCATGGAATCAAGGGGGCATTGTGACACCATGGTGCCTCATAGAACCAAGGGGTGATTTTGACATCATGGTGCCTAACAGAACCAAGGGGCCATTCTGATGCCATGACGCCCAACGGAAATAAGGATACCACTGTGGAACCCCATGTAATCTTTAAGCACACCAGGAGCCTGCTGCAGGTGAGCTGCTCTCCCTAGGGTTCTACAGGTGCTGTAGGATTCTGCTCCATCACAGGATTCCTATTGAGTCATGGCCTCCTTTGAGAATGGATCTACTGCAGAGCAGGATCCAGCACAGGATGCAGGTGAATCTCTGCTCCATTCTGGGCCTCCGTGGGCTGCAGATGGATCTCTGCTCCCTCATGAGGTACCTGAGCCAGTCCCCCTCCCCATGTGTTGCTGCATTATTAGGGCAGGGGAAATTTGGGAGGACCAAAACTCCTGTTTCCTCCAGTTACACAGTTGTGGATACTGAGTTTTTGTAGTAGCTACATCCAATTCTGGTGTTGTGCATTACCTGCAACACCCAGCAGTTCTATGTTAGGTTTAGCCTCCCATATTGACAGGATTATTTCTCAATCTCCTCCAGCTCTCATCCATAATCACAGAATCACAGAATCACAGAATCACAGGATAATGAGGTTGGAAGAGACCTCTAAGATCATCAAGTCCAACCTATGTCCTAACACCTCAACTCAGAGTCTAGACTATAGCACCAAGTGCCATGTCCAGCCTTTTCTTAAACACATCCAGAGATGGTGCTTCCACCACCTCTCTGGGAAGAGCGTTCCAGTAATTTATTATTCTTGCAATAAAAATTTTTTTCCTAATATCCAACCTATACCTTCCCTGTCATAGCTTGAGACTGTGTCCTCTGGTTCTGTCAGTTGCTATCTGGTGGAAGGGAGTGACCCCCACATGTCTACAACCTTCCTTCAGGAAGTTGTAGAGAACAATAAGGTCACTTCTAAGCCACCTCTTCTCTAGGCTAAACAACCCCAGCTCCTTCAAACATTCCTCATAAGGCTTGTGTTCCAAGCCCTTCACCAGCCTTGTTGCCCTCCTCTGGACACATTCAAGCATCTCAAACATCCTTCCTAAACTGAGGGCCCCAGAAGTACAGGGGAAGAATGACCTCCCTGCTCCTGCTGGCCACACAATTCCTAATGCCGTTGGCCTTCTTGGCCACCAAGGCACATTGCTGGCTCATATTCAGCTGGCTGTCAACCAGCACCCCCAGGTTCCTTTCCACCTGTACAATATCCAGCCACACTGTCCCCAGCTTGTAACGTTGTAGGGGACTTTTATGGCCAAAATGTAGAATTAGGCACTTAGACTTATTAAACTTCATGCTGTTGGACTCTGACCATCTATCTAACTGATTTAAGTCTCTCTGCAGTGCCCTTCTTCCTTCCAATAGATCAACATAAGCTCCCAGCTTAGTGTCGTCTCCAAATTTGCTAATGAAGGACTCAATGCCCTCATCCATATAGTCTATAAAAATATTAAACAGAACTGGCCCCAGCACAGAGTCCTGAGGGACCCCACTGGTGACTGGCCATCAGCTGGATACAGCACCGTTCACCACCACTCTCTGGGCCCAGCCATCCAGCCAGTTCCTAACCCATCAAAGAGTGCTCTTGTCCAAGCTATGTGCTGCCAGCTTCTCCTGGAGCATGCTGTGGGAGACAGTACCAAAGGCCTTGCTGAAGTCTAAATAGACAACATCCACAGCCTTTCCTGCATCCACCAGGTGTGTCACATGGTCATAGAAGGAAGCCAGGTTGGTCAGACATGACTTACCCTTCGTAAACCCATGCTGACTTGGTCTGATACCCTGGCCATCCTGTAAGTGCTGTGTGATAGCACTCATTATGAACAGCTCCATAATTTCCTATGTATCTCATCTAAGCATTCTTCTTTCATGAACAATCTTAAGGTGCTGGAACCCTGGTCCCTGAGAATTTTAGACTTTCTGTGCTGACAAGCACTGACCCCCAAGAGAACACTTAAACTCTGGCCATGGAAAAGACTTCCAAAACCAAATAATAAAACCGAGATTATAAGTATGTAGTTTAAATAAAAATATGTAATATCATATAGCATGAAACTCAGATTTTAAAATTTCAGAATAGAGTAATATATATAATAAAGTAGAAATTTTAGAACAAAAGTTTGTCCTTTTTGCCTTCTTCATAAGTCTAAATAATATTTTATACTTAAATAAAAAGTATGCATTACAAGCCACAAATAGTTAGTTATTAAATTAAAAGTAAGAATAATTTAAGCATCATTTCTTAATTTAAAAATTTGTCCTTGAAAAGACCTGTAAAAAAATAGGTCTTCATTTTTAATTTATTAACTTAAAATACTGCAAAACTCACAGTTTGTAAAACTATAATATAAATTCAAATTAATAAACATCTAAATCCAAACAAAAAATATCAACTCGCACATTGAATCTCAACTATAACAAAAAAGCCCCCCACAATATTAATGCAGCATCTGAATATTGGGCAAGTCTAGGTAATATTCGGGCCTGGATACTTGGATTGAGTCCCATCAATGTTGGGATACCCAGACTCCATCCTTCATGCTGGAATGCAGGATGACATCACATGTGCACGGTGTTAGGCATTGCCATTCCTTGACAGCTGATCAAATCTGGAGGTCAGGGATTCAAGGAACCCTGCTTTTGCATCCGTTTGGTCTGCCAGGTATCTTAGTCTAGGGATGGTGTATATTTTTTTTGTATGTCAATTTTCTGAAGAGGTTTTCATGCGATGATGTGTGTTCTCCTCATACATATTACTCACCAAGCTGGTGACATTGTGTGTTGGGTTGATGTGGCCAGAAATGTGTATTCTATCAGCATCTGTTGAATCTGGGTGGGGTAGTGAATCCTTATCTCCATTGCACATATTTTTTGCTAACGGGCCATCTTTAAGATTAGGCAAGGCAATCATCTTTATCTTTTCCACAATCCATCCTCCCTCCAGGAAGATATCATCTGCTACTGGGCCATTAAGTCCCTCTGTATGATTGATAAAATTACATCATCCCATTGGGACATGCTTCAGACAGAGGGAGGAGCCAAGTCTTTCCTACCTAAATAAAAAAACTGATATTTTGGACAGCAAAATAGCAACCTTCCACTGGATTCCAGAAGAAAATCTGACCTTTCCATACCATTCCTGGACCTTCAGAAGAAAACTGCACCCTTCTACGGGACCACTGCTTCAGCTAAACCACATTTGGCACTGCAGGATGATTGTAGCCACAATTTAATTAAACTGCTACCAACACCCTGAGTGACAGGGTGTCAGGTTGTATTCTGACTGTCAGGGTTGGCATTATTCTTCATAATACTATTTTTCTATTTGAATTTTCCTAGTAAAGAGTTGTTATTCCTAATTCCGTATCTTGGCCTGAGAGCCTTTTAATTTCAAAATTATAATAATAATTTGGAAGAAGGCAATTTACATTCTCCATTTCAAAGAAAAGCTTCTGCCTTTATTGGCAGACATCTCTCCTTCAAACCAAGACACATGGGAGTCCACTTCCCTTTGCTGCAGACCGTGTAGAATATGCTGCTGGTCAAAAAACCTATAGCAATTTCTACGAATACGACACCCAGCAGTCTGTGTTCTCTTCTGGCAGATCGAATTTTTGTTTGCAGTAGTATCACATTTTCAGCACATCCTGCCTCTGTTATAAATCCACTTTGCCATGGCTTGAGGGTGCATGCCTCAGTAAACCTTACTGACGTTCTTATGGAGAGCAGACTTAACAAGATGGAACCAATCTTGATCATTCATGGCTTCTTGCTAAATATATATGATTATAGATTTTCTTTTCCCGGTTAAGTATAGGTGGCCCATCCACCTGGCCAAATTAGTAAATTTATCCCAAATATGGACAGTGGTCAACATGGTATTATTGGAAGGATTTAAATATTCCAACATGTCCTACCCACTGTCCATCAATGCTGTTCAGCCTTATTTTTTATTTTCATGAACAGAAACAATCCATCGAGCTTTGTCCACAAAAGTACATACCAAACTAACGGAGGAGAGCAGCGCTCTGGATGCTCTGGGACCAGGGAGTCTTCCCTTGCCTCATCTTAGAGAGACCTAGGGCAAACAGCAGAAGAATTTGTCTCATACCACTTTCCTTGCAATTCTACAGAAAATCCCAAAAATTCAATGTCTACAAATACATTTCTGTATTTGTAAGATCTTGAGTTTGTGAAGGCACTGATATTTCTTGAACTTCTCACTGGCAGCAACTTTCAAGGAGGAGTTGGAGTGCTTGTACCTGACTGTCATGTTCCCCATGAATGCCTTTCCTCCTTCAACAAAGATCAAATTTGGCTTGTATAACTCGTTGTCATCATCTCTTGAAATACATCCAATTCTTCTTTTTAGCCTCACAGCTCACAGATGTGTCTTTTTGTGCCTTTATTCCTGTTTTTTTGACTATAATAATACAGGCTGATGTTTCATTATCAGCACCACAATATTTACAGGTTTTCACGAGTGCCCTTGGCCAGGACCTCTCTTGTGCGGCGCACATTGGCTCTCAACTGCAGCGCAGTTACCAATTTTCTATGAGGTGTGCTTCTGTACCTGGTTATCCACCAATTACGGACATCATAATTTTCCAACTTCTCTATACTGTGGCCTTTGGATAGCAGTTGTTTCCATTTATTATATGATATTACATTATATTATCATATAACATATGATATATGATATGATATGATATGATATGATATGATATGATATGATATGATATGATATGATATGATATGATATGATATGATATGTGGGAGCCCAGGGCGTACCCCTGGCCTCCTTGGGGGTCTCAAAACCCCCCTGGCAAGGGTCTCAAAGACCTCTGAGTGAGACCCTGGTGTCCCAGGTGCTGAATTCTAACCCCTGGGGGAAGTTGTCAGCACAAGGAGAATGGAAACAAGCTGCCAAAATTAGTGAAGTGTCAATTAGATTGTTAGAACGTAGATAAATAGACTTCTGGGAATGTTTATGATAAGGGACACGTGGCCAAGATGGAGAATTTGGGGGGTGGACACATTTTCCTACTTCTTCTCCCTGTCATCCATGCTGGGTGACACGTTGGCGCTCTTGGATTGGATGAGGTCAGGGCTGGACCATTTAATAAAATTGTATTGTATTGGGAAAATTTTGTAAACATGTAATACGTAGTACTAACTATATAAGATAAGCCCTGCCTTCACCAGGCAGATTCCACCATGGATGTCAGGCTGAGCAGACCGCTGCTGGCCAGGCAAAATGTCCCAGAGATAAGAAATAATAAACAATCCCTGGAAAAAGAGAAAACTGTCTCCGGCAATCTCTCTTCAGCTGCTTCAGAGAAAACCAGGATTTGAACCACCTTCATGTCCCTCTGGGGTGATCTTGGGGCAAAGGAGAAACCCCAGAATGGAACTATTATATTATATTATATTATATTATATTATATTATATTATATTATATTATATTATATTATATTATATTATATTATATTATATTATATTATATTATATTATATTATATTATATTATATTATATTATATTATATTATATTATATTATATTATATTATATTATATTATATTATATTATATTATATTATATTATACTGTCTTGTATTATATATATCATATGCCTTGGGATACTTGGCAAACCCCTCCTAATTTCCACCAAAGTAGTTTATATGTTCCAAGAACTGTTTAGCATGGCTTTTCCTTTGGTTTGCCTTTTTAGAGTGTGCACATTTCCTGGCTGTGGTTTTAGTCCATTCTTATTATCACCTCCAGCCTGGGCTTTGGTCCTTACTTGGTGCTGATTGTAGCAGGGGTCTTCATCATCCATCCATTGGATGGTATCCCAACCAAGCAGGCAGTTCAATTCCCACAAGCATGACTATATCAGCTATTTCACTATAATGTCTAAGCATAGTTAAAAGCAAAAATAAAAACTATATCTTTATAGCAGAGTTACTTTAACATTATACATATAGCATTCCTTTTCATTTTTGCCAAAAGCCAGTATCATAATATGGATTTATAACATGCTGGATATTTTCCAACCTATTCCCAGCTCAAAGCAGAGGGAAGAAGAAAAGGAAAGAGCGACCTTGACAGAATCCCAGAACGATGGTGGTGAGAAGGGACCCTGCCCATGGATTCCAATCCCAGCAGGGAGAGACACCTCGAGCCCTGTGAAGGTGCAAATGAGACCATAAAAGCACAACTTACGGATTTGATTGAACATGGATTTGAAGAAGAAATGTGAGGTAGAGAAATGGAAAACAAAGAAAAAGAAACAGGGAAGAGCTGAGGATGGGAATCAGCAGCTGCAGAGCCCAAACTGAACAATTTGCTCAGTGCTGACTCCTCCGTGTACAGAGTGGAAAATAAGGTTTTCACTTTGTGTTGATTTTAAAAGGTTTAATATAACAAAATAAGAGACAAATAATAAAAGGCAAAAATGATTGGGTGTTCGGTATATAGCTAAGAGTACACTTGTCGTTTGGGAGATATATTTTTTAATTTATTAGCTTGTTGATTATTTGTAGACTTATTATGTATTTTCAAACAGTTTTATAAATTATTTTTTATATTTTAGGATTTATTTTATGTGGCTATTTTTTTGTTTGTTTCTTAGAGAGCATCTGTGGTTATTGATTGTGGTTTAAACTCTTTTTTCTATTATTTTTAATTTGATTTGTGTTTTTTTAACTTTCATAGATGGTTGGTGCTGGTAACTGGTGCATTATTAGTAGGTGTTTGTATTGTGTGTTATTGAATTAAGTAGGTAATTTATTCATTACAAATAAACTTTAATAGCCTATATTACTTTAAAAGAAACGACATACACTTCTCTTTTTATTCTTTTTCTTCAAATTAGAATTGCACAATACACCTAATACATATATATTGCCTGTCCCTGCTTTGTATTAAAATAAGCTCCACGGCTTTTTGTAGCTGCGCACTGCTCCTGTTGGTCGCTCTCCTGGATCGTCTGGGGATGAAGTAGACAGTTTTCCTGTTAGTTGAACTTTTCATCTCGACACCTTGATCATTCTCTTTTTAGTCCTTGGGTTATCTTCCGGACTTTGATACCAGTTTTCCTGGGTTCAGGGATCTGAAGAATCTCCCTTATCCTGTGGTGCCTTTGTCCTTGCATTCTGTTCACCCACCCCAGCTCTCTATCTTATCCTGCAGCCTTGCTCCCCCCTGTTCTTGTAAGCACCGTAAATTCCAGCAAACATAGGGTTTTGTCAGCCCCCTTCTAGTCCAAGCATTTCTCGATGCTCGATTCCTAACTCTCAGTTGCTCTGTCTCCCCTGCAGGCTCAGGGGGTGCTGCCCCCTCCCCAACAGCCGCTGCTGCGGCGGCCGCGGGGCACAGGGGGTGGCAAAGGGGGGTCCGCGATGCGAGCGGGGGAGCAGCGGAAGGAAGAGGAGGAGAGAGGAAGGGGAGGAGAGAGGAAGGGGAGGAGCAGGAGCAGGAGGACCAGGAGAGGGTCAGCGGGCACAGGCGGAGAATCGCGGTGCTGCAGGGCGAGCCCGCTGAGCCCGCAGCTCCGCTGGCCCCGGCAGCATCGCATTCCTGCATCCCGCGGGTGAGCGCGGAGGGGAAGCTCGGCCCGGGGCTATCGCGGCAGCTCCGGCACGGCTGGTTGTGAAGCACGCAAATAAACTTCAGAACTTATAAAGTTGTGGAGTAGGTAGGTATTTTATTCAGCGCTGGACGCAGGGGAGAGCATCTTCCCAAATCCTGCTTACCTTGCATGATTTCTAATCTTCCATTTATCTTGGAAGTTCATGCATATTCTAAATCGCCTATACATATTGATTATCTGCCCCGCCTGTTCCCCGTTCCGTATGGAAATCAGTTGCATATTCATTGCGGCTGCGTAGTTTACTGGGTCGGTGGTCTCTAGGTGAGTCAGTGGGCTGAAAATGATGAAGAACAGCAGTCTCCCTCGCTGTTAAACTTTTCACCTTGTCTTTCTACGCGTGCGCTGTAGTCTCTCGGTTGTGATATTTTCCAGACTCTGCACTTTTACGAAGAGGGGCCCCTTTCATTTTTACAAGCCAAGCAAAATCTGTAAATCAAGGTTCTCTTATCGTGCATTCCTTTCCTTATAAGCTCACATATAATAACATTATATGTTATTAATATGTTCTACTCTTCATTCTATTTAACCCTTAAATACCCTGTTTCAGTTGGGTTTCGGATTCTTGGGGGATGGGGGTTGGTGTTTGTGCCTCGCAGATTCGGGAATCGAGTCCCAAATGTATTTGGGTGTCCGTGGGAGAGGTATTGTTTTATTGATGTGAGGAGGGGATGTTTCTGGCTCTTGCAGGAATCCAAAGCTGAGCAGTAAATGCTCCTTGGGGGGATTTGGAGGGGCCCACGTGGCGATGGCCCGGTCCCGGCGGGGCGGGACATCGGTTTTGGGGATCCCCGGGAGAGGCGGGGGATGAAAGACGGGAGCGCCGGCGTGGGGAGAGGGGCGACAGCAGAGCTGGGGGACCCCCGGCAGCGTGGAGGGGAGGTGGAGCCGGGAGATGAGTGGGGTGCGGGCCCCCCGAGCCTGGAAGAGCTGGCGGGGAGCGGGGGAAGCCCTGAGTGCCTGAAGTGGGAGGACCCGAGTCAGGATCAGGACAGGATGAGCCCTGGGACCCACAAAACTCCCTCAGCGTGCCTGAGCAGGAGCCAGGAGAGGGGGAATCCCCAGGAGCCATGGGCCCCCAGGAGCTCTGAGAACAGGGACCTCCATAACCCCAAAGTGAGGACAGTGCAAACAGGGATCTCCTGGGAGAGTGTTTTTGTGCTCCTTAGTGATTTTTGGAGGTTTTTATGGACTCTAGACAACCTTGGCATTTCTAGAGATGCACTCAGACAGCAGGACCTTCAAAGTCATATCACTCATGTCGTTTTTCCTCCAAACCAAGATTTTCCATTACCAAGTCTTATCCAGATGGAGAAAAAGGCTGTGAGGAAGAAGAAAATGCCCCAGGACAGCCAGGCAGGTGAGGAGGAAATTACTGCCCCTTTCCCCCTCTGTCCTGCTGGGGAGGATTGGGGGCATCTCTTTCTCCTTCCCTCTGGCACAGAGGTGAATCCCATCCTCTCCTTGTCCTTCCTCCTCCAGACCAGGAGCTGAAGACGGAGACCAGGGAGGACAAATCCCCACAGCAGAACCTCGTGGAAGAGGCCGTTTGCAGTGGCTCCACAGTGCAGGAATCCAACAGGGAGGAAAAGCCGCAGAGATCCTGCACCAGGAGGGGCTGCAAACGCAGATCATGGGGATCTGAGGAGGAAAGACCCAACCTGGGCCAGGCAGGCAGCCAGAGATGTGGCCAGAGCTCTGAGCTGAGGGTCCATGAGCAGCTTCATGATGGCAAAAAGCCCCTTCGGTGTTTGGAATGTGGGAAGAGTTTCAGCACGAGCTCCAGCCTGGTCCAGCACCAGAAGATCCACACTGGGAAACGGCCCAACGAGTGTGGGGAATGTGGGAAGGGCTTCAGAAACACCTCAGATCTGATCAGGCACCAGACAGTGCACACTGGGGAACAGCCCTATGAGTGTGGGGAATGTGGGAAGAGATTCCGCAGCAGCTTGTCTTTGATCTGCCACCAGATGATCCACACCGGGGAACGTCCGTACGAGTGTGGGGAATGTGGGAAGGGATTCAGAAACACCTCTGACCTGATCCGGCACCTCACAGTGCACACTGGGGAACAGCCCTACCAGTGTGGGGAATGTGGGAAGGGATTCAGCTGCAGCTACCACCTGATCGTCCACCAGAGGATCCACACTGGGGAACGGCCCTACGAGTGTGGGGAATGTGGGAAGGGATTCAGAGACACCTCTGACCTGACCCGCCACCAGACAGTGCACACCAGAGAAAGGCCCTATGAGTGTGGGGAATGTGGGAAGGGCTTCAGCTGCAGCTCCCGTCTGAACGTCCACCAGAGGACCCACACTGGGGAACAGCCCTACCAGTGTGGGGAATGTGGGAAGAGCTTCAGCCAGAGCTCCAGTTTAATCTACCACCAGAGGATCCACGCTGGGGAGCGGCCCTACGAGTGTGGGGAATGTGGGAAGGGATTCAGCTGCCGCAATAGCCTGAATGTCCACCAAAGGATCCACACTGGGGAACGGCCCTACATGTGTGGGGAATGTGGGAAGGGATTCAGTGTCAGCTCCCACCTGATCTGCCACCAGAGGACCCACACTGGGGAACGGCCCTTCAAGTGTGGGGAATGTGGGAAGAGCTTCAACCAGAGCTCCAGTTTGCACTACCACCAGAGGATCCACACTGGGGAATGGCCCTACAAGTGTGGGGAATGTGGGATGGGCTTCAGGACACGCACCCAACTCACCCACCACCAGAGGACCCACACTGGGGAATGGCCCTACGAGTGTGGGGAATGTGGGATGGGCTTCAGAATGTGCTCCCAACTCACCCACCACCAGAGGATCCACAGTGGGTTACGACCGTATGTGTGTGGGGAATGTGGGAAGAGCTTCTTCCTGAGCTCCAGTTTGATCCACCACCAGATGATCCACACCGGTGAACGGCCATATGAGTGTGGGGAATGTGGGATGGGGTTCAGGAAGAGCTCCAACCTCACTCGCCACCAGATGATCCACACTGGGGTACGACCCTATGTGTGTGGGGAATGTGGGAAGAGCTTCCGTGATAGTTCTCGCCTGATCATGCACCAGGCAATGCACGCTGGGGAAAGCCCCTACAAGTGCTCAGAATGTGGGAAGGGCTTCAGCCAGAGATGCAACCTTATTGTCCACCAGAGGATCCACACTGGGGAGAAGCTGTATGAGTGTCCTGAGTGTGGGAGGAGGTTTCAGCAGAGATCCCATCTGCTCAGGCATCAGCAGATTCACACACAGGAGAGGCCCTTCACCTGCCCTGACTGTGGGAAGGGATTTAAGAAAAACTCCACCCTCGTCACCCACCAGCGGATCCACACCAGAGAGACACCCTAACAGTGTCCCCAGTGTGTCTCCCAGAACTCTGCCGTGACCCAGCACCAATGGGGGCATTGGTAAGGGAAGCTCTGTGAGTGCCCTGTGTGTGGGAAGAGGTTCCTGCGCTGCTCCAGCTCCATCCCCTCTGTTGGACCCCATTGGATGCTCCCCAGTGACCCTCGTTTGGCAGAGCCTTGGTGATCCATGGTCCTGGTGATCCTTGCTGGGAACTCACCTGGCTGGTGGTTTCCACATCTTCCTGGCTTGGGAGAATGGATTTTACTTTCCACCCCAAAAAATTTTGGCTTTTGTATCCAATTATTTCATCTTGTGGCATCGAGGAATACTGGATCGTCTTGGAGGTATTTTCCATCCTAAATGCTTCCATGATTCTAATTCTGTCTGGGCCACATGCATCTTCCACAGCCATATCGTCATGGACTGGGGCAGAAAACCAAGATTTTGGAGACAGTGGAGTGCAAAGGCCTCTAAAAAAGGTTCTGTCACTCACCCAAGCCCATACATGCTCAGTCAGTATGGACAGGTAAATCCTTTTATTTGGGCCTTGATTTTCTTTCATTTTTCTTCATCCCTTCACCCAACATTGGGGTAAAAATAAAGACATTGAACTATGACATGGACGTGGACATTGTGGGTTGTGGATGGGGACATGGTGGGGACTGGGACATGGATATGGACATGGGCATGGATATGGATATGGACATGGACATGGATATGGATATGGATATGGATATGGATATGGATATGGATATGGATATGGATATGGATATGGATATGGATATGGATATGGGTGTGAATAGGCCTGTGGATGGAGCTATAGGGCATGGTGGGTCACAGACTCAGGTGGTGACATAGAGGTGTATCCCATGGATGTGGACATGGAGGACAAGGGATGGCTTTTATCACCATGTGAAAAATGCGGCTCACTTTCCTGGTAAATTTTAAAAAGTTTAATAAAAGGCAATAAGAGACAAACAATAAAACAAAGTTTATAACAGCTGGGTGCATGACAATCAGCCAAGGGCACACACTTACACAGAAAACACTTTGTTAAGTGCATGAACATGTTGCATATTCATAGGTCTTCATGCATCATTCAAACTCACCCCCTCAACCTGTAAATCAACTTTTTTTTTTTTTTTTTTTTTTTTTTCCTTTTTTTTTTTTTTTTTTTCTCCCTGTGGCTTTTTCCTGTCAGCACACTCCCTGATAACAGAGATCAATAAATTCCTTCCCTGGAGTTCTGGTGTTCATCACCCCTGTGCTCATCCAGACAGGATAATCCAAGAATGTGAAGAATTTCCTAATTATCTTTTTCCCATTCTCTGAGTTACTTAGATGAACAAAAGCTTTTTTCATCACTATGTTAGAGACCAAGAAAAGTAGGTATTTATCTCACTACTATTTTTCAGTTTTGTTTATAGCAGATCTAAAAGAAACTATATTAATACAGAAAAGTTTTCCAATGTTACACACACAACATTCATTTTAATATCTGTGAAAAGCCAATAATATAATATGTACTTATAACATCACACTTGCAGAGAAAGCTATCAATTAAAAATGGGGCCAGGATAAAACTTGGTTGTGATAAAGGCCATCCCTTGGGGCCCTCTAAACAAAGAAGCCCCTTGGAGCTGTGCTGGCTGCAGCAGGGTGAGCAGCACAGTCCCTGTGAGTGGGGCTCTGTGAGCTGGGAACTCTCCTGATTGCTGCACTCAGAGGAACCCTGCAGACACAGCAGTGTCACCAGAATGACCCAAAACTGCTCTGGTGGGGACAGGAATGTCACTGGGACCCCTGAGCACCAACATAGACGTCAAATGGGGTGCCTGGTGGGCACCCTGAAGGGACAGCAGTGTCCCTGGGACCCCCAACCAGGGACTGTGCAGGGACAGCAGTGTCCCTGGGACCCCCAACCAGGGACTGTGCAAGGACAGCAGTGTCACTGGGACCCCCAACCAGGGACTCTGCAAGGACAGCAGTGTCACTGGGACCCCCCGCCAGGGACTACAGGGACAGCAGTGTCACTGGGACCCCCAACCAGGGACTACAGGGACAGCAGTGTCACTGGGACCCCCCGCCAGGGACTACAGGGACAGCAGTGTCACTGGGACCCCTCCTACTCCACAACTCTCCCCACCGGGTCTGTCACCACTGTCACAACTGCAGCACTCTCTACAACTCCCCGGAAGGAGGCTGTAACCAGATGGGGGCTGCTCTCTTCTCCCAGGCAACCACTGACAGAAGGAGACTACACAGTCTTATGCTAGGAAAAAATTCTTTACTGAAAGGGTGATTAGGCATTGGAAGGGGCTACTCAGGGAGGTGGTAGAGTCACCACTCCTAGAGGTGTATGAAAATAGACTGGATGTGGCACTCAGTGCCATGGTTTAGTTGATAAGGTGCTGTTAGGTCATAGGTGTGACTTGATGATCTCAGAGGTCTTTTCCAACTCAGTTAATTCTGTAAACTGTGAACTGCGACTTTTCCTCTCCTGTGGAAGAGGAGGAGCCTCTTCCACAACAGCCCCTGGAGGAGGGGACAGGGACAGGTCTGTGCCACCCCCAGGACCAGCACCCTTGGCAGGGGAGGGGGTCATGGGTAGGGGGTGCCCAGCTTGAGACTGATGAACTGGGAGGTTGGGGAGTGGAGTCTCATTTTAGGGCTTCTTGCAGCCCCCCAGGGCATCCTCCCATCTGGGTCTGGAGGGGGCCAGAGCCAGCACAGCCAGTACCCCCAGACCACCCCTCTTTCCCTGGGAAACATCCCCCAAAGGTGCCAAATCCTGCTGGGATCTGGTGCAGCCAAGCTTTGGGTAGGCAAAGGGGGGTTCAGGGGGATCAAGGGACAGAGGGGTTCATCCTGCTCCTGGTTCAGTGCCCAGTGCTGATGCCCAGCCCCAGTATCCAGCCTTAGTGTCCAGCCTCAGTGCCCAGTTCTGGTGTCCATTTCCAGTGTCCAGCCCCGGTGCTGATGTCCAGTGCCAGTGCCCAGTGCCTGTGTCCAGCCTCAGTGCCCATCCCAGCTGTCCAGTCCAACTGTCCAGTCCCCAGTGTCACTGCCCAGTCCTCGTGTCCAGCCCCACTGCCCAGCCCCAGTCCCAGTTCCCAGGCTCATTTCCCAGCCATGATTCCAAGCACTTATCCAGTCCGACCCTGGTCCCAGTCGGGTGCCAGCCCCGATACCAGATGTGTGCCAGTGTCACCCCCCCATCCTGGGGGACAAGGGCAGCCATCAGCAGGGCCCAGGGCTGGGCAATGTCACACCAGTCCTGGAGGGAGCTGAGGGTTTTAACCCTGGAGCAACAGCAAGAAGGATGCAGTAATGGGGACAATGACAGAACGAGGCAGCCATGCACAGCTTGGTGTGGGGCCTGGGGCATGGCATGGGGCATGGTGTGAAGTGTGGCATGAGATGGCACAGGGCACAGGACAGGGGACATGACCCTGGAGCACAGCCCAGGGCACAGTCAGCCCCAGCATCACCCCGAGCCCCCTCCCACCAGCCCCACTGGGACACCCACCCCGTGGCAGAGGAGCTCGGTCAGGAGTTGCCCCTGCCTGGCACTGAGGCCCCGGGGGGGTCCCGGGGGTGCTCACCCAGCACTGCCTGGCACTCCAAGCTGCTGCAGACCCTGAGTGCCTGCCCCAGTGCCATGGTGGTGACAGGGGAGCCACCCCAGGGGACTCGAGGGACACCATGGTGTCTGTCACAGAGTCCATGTGGCATGGGGGACACCCGTGGGGATGCCAGGGGAGACAGAGGTGGGCAGGGGGTGGGGGCATATGGGGGGGAGGGGCACAGACACCCAAAAATGCATCAAAGCCATGGGGAGGGCACCCAAAATTATGGGAAAGGATCAAAATCTGAACAATGCACATAAAACTCGGGAAAGAACCCAAAATGGGGGAAAATGAGCCAGAAAAAGAGGAAAGGACCCCAAACAGGGTTAAAGGATCCAAAAGAGGCAGAAAAGACCCAAATCAAGGAGAAAGGACACACAACCAGAGGTCAAAGAGTCGTGGGGTGTCATTGGGTGCCCCTGTCTGTGCCGGGACAGCCACAGATGCTCAGTGCAAGGAACAGCCACGGGAACATGTGTGCTAAAAATGAGGTCCACTTTCCTGGTAAATTTTAAAAGGTTTAATAAAGGAAAATAAGAGACAAAGAATAAAGCAAAAGGTTATAACGGCCGGGTGCTTGACATTCAGCAAAAAGCACACACTAACTAAGAAAACACTTTGTTAAATGCATCAACCTGTTGCATATTCATAGACCTTCATGCATTATTCAAAATCACCCCCCCCCCTCAACCTCCCAATCTGTAAAACAACTTTTTTTTTTTTTCCCTCTTTGTCTCCTTGTCAGCGCACTCGCTGATAATGGAAATCAATTAATTCCTTCCCTGGAGTTCTGGTGTTGTCACCCGTCTTCATCCAGATGGATTAATCCAAGATTGTGAAGAAAATCCCGATTATCCTTTTACCATTCTCTCGAGTTAGTTACATGAACAAAAGCTTTACATCACTATGTTGTAGTCCAAGAAAAATAGATATGTATCACACTGTTATTTCTAAGGTTTGTTAATAGCAGAACAAAAAGAAACTATATTCACCCAGCAAAGTTTTCCAACACTATACACATAGCATTCATTGTAATATTTGCGAAAAGCCAATAATGTAATATGTACTTATAACACTATGGGACACGGGAACTCCCTGTGGGACACGGGGACATCCGACGGGACACGGCCCCGGGACCTCGGGCACTTGGATCCCGCGAGGGGGGGGCAGGAGCAGGGGACACACGGGGAGGGACAGGGACGCACGGAAGGGAGCAGGGTCACACGGGGGAGAGGGGGATGGGGACACACGGGGAGGGACAGGGACGCACGGAAGGGAGCAGGGTCACACGGGGGAGAGGGGGATGGGGACACTCGGAGCGGACAGAGACACACAGAGGGACAGGGACACACAGGTGGGGGGGACAGGGTGGGGGGCAAGGACACACACAGGGAGACGGGGACACACCGGGGCAGGGGCGGGGACACGATGACACCAGGACGCGCACTGGGACAAAAGCCGGATGCGGTGACACCCAGCGCGGGGCTACAGCGTGACCCGCGGGTGACACCGCCCCGCCCGACCCTTGTCCTGTCCCCAGCCTGTCCCCAGGAGCGGCTCCATGGCGGTGGCCGCCGCACTGGGTTCCCTGGCCGTGGTGGCCCTGGGCACCTTCTTGGTGGCCCTGCTGCTGCGGTGGCTCTGGGATGCGCTGCTGGCTGTCACCCGATTCCGGGCCACTTGTCGCCAACTGAACAAATTCCCCACCCCGCCATGGCGCAATTGGTTGCTGGGACACACTGGCATGGTGAGGGGACAGGGGTGACACCTGCGGGGACAGTGGGATCAAGGCTGGAGGCACCTGCAAAGAAACAATGGGGACAGGGTGGTGACACCTGTGATGGGACAGAAGGAATGATTGGGGTGGTGGCACTTGGGAGGACAGTGAGGATGGGGTGGTGGCACTGGCAAAGGGACAGTGGGGACAGACACACTTGTCCCCAAGGCTGGCAGTGCCCTGAGGGCACACGTGTCCCCAAGCTTGTGCATGTCCCCAATGACACACATGTCCCCTGTTGTCCCCAGGGCCAGAGCACAGAGCAGGGCCTGCAGCAGGTGGATGCCTTGGTGGCCCGGTACCGTCATGGCTGCCTCTGGTGGGGACTTCCCTGGCTGCCCGTCCTGCGCCTCTTCCACCCCAGCACCCTTCGGCCACTCCTCAGTGCCTCAGGTAGGACACGAGACACCAGATGGGTCCCCAGGGCCACCCATGGGTGTCACTGCACCTGGCACAGAGACCTGGCAGTGCCCAGGCAGTGGCCACCAGCCCAACCCCACAGGTCCCCAGAGGTGTCACCATGGCCAGGCCAAACATCACCCCAGAGTGGCCACCAACCTGTCCCTGAGGTTCCCTAAGGCCGTGGGTGCCGGGAGAGGGTCCCCACTGTGGGTTAGGGGATGCAGACAGGGTGCCTCATCCCAGTGTCCCCACCCGGGGGACTCCAGTGTCCCCACCCCAGTGAATCCCTGCCCACCTCATCCTTGTGTGTTGCAGCTTTCGTGGCCCCCAAGGATAAAACCTTCTATGGCTTCCTCAAGCCCTGGCTTGGTAAGTGAAGGGGGTTGGGTGGGGACAGCACTTCTGGGTGTCACACGGGTCGGGACAGCACCTCCGGGTGTCACACGGTTGGGGACAGCAGCCCTGGGTGCCCCTGATGGATCCAGGTGTCGTAGGGGAGGACACAGCAAGTTTTGGGGACAGAACCAATGGGCACCCGCAGTGGATCCGGGTGTGTCACAGGGGCAGTGGGTGACCCGGACACACTCTGGGTGCCCCCAGGATGTACCCGGGTGTGTCACAAGGGCAGTGGAGGGCAGGACACCCCCTGGGTGCCTTGGGCCGACCCCACTGTTCCCTCCCCAGGGGAGGGGCTGCTGCTGAGCTGTGGGCAGCGCTGGGTGCGGCACCGGAGGCTCCTGACCCCCGCCTTCCACGGGGATGTTCTCCGGGCTTACCTGGGAATCTTCAACCAGAGCACCCGCGTGCTGCTTGTGAGAGATCCGAGTCCCCACTGCACCCCAAATCCTGACCTACACCCCAAATCATAAGTGCTGCACCCTACATCCTGACTTCTGCCCCTAACTCTGACCTGCATCCCAAACCCTAAGTCCTACACCCAAAATTCTGTCCTGCACCCCAAATCTTGACCTGCACTCCAAACTCTTACCCGCATCCCAAACTCTGAGTCCTGCACACAAAATTCTGTCCTGCATCCACTGCTGCACCCTGAGTCCTGTCCTAAACCCCAAATCCTGTCCTGTCCCATACCCCAAACCTGCCCCCAAACCCAACTCCACCTCTTGTTCATCACCACATCCCTGTCCCACACCCCCACCCCAATTCTTGCCCCTCTACCACCCTGTCCCACCCCTCAATTTATCCCCTGCCCCTGTTCCTGTTCAGTCCCTGACCCCATCCATCCCCCCAGGACAAGTGGGGGGCAGCAGCAGCGGCCGCTGCTGGGGGGCCGCTGGAGATGGAGGTGCTGCAGCCCCTGAGCCTCCTCACCCTGGACACGCTCCAGAAGTGCATCTTCAGCCATGAGAGCCACTGCCAGGAGTGAGTGCCACCTGTCTCCACTGGCCATCCTGGGGGCTGTGGTGACCCCACCATCATCCCTGTTGGCCCTGCCATTGTCTCTGTTTGCCATGCTGGTGGCCCTAATGGCCAGCCATGGTCTCTGCTGGCCATGCTGGTGTCCCCAAGGCCCTGCCATGGTCTCTGCTGGCCATGCTGGTGGCCCCAATGGCCCTGCCATGGTCTCTGTTGGCCATGTGGCCCCAATGGCCCTGCCATTGTCTCTGTTGGCCATGCTGGTGGCCCTAATGGCCCTGCCATGGTCTCTGCTGGCCATGCTGGTGGTCCCAATGGCCCTGCCATTGTCTCTGTTGGCCATGCTGGTGGCCCCAATGGCCCTGCCATTGTCTCTGCAGGCCATCCTGGTGGCCCTAATGGCCCTGCCATGGTCTCTGCTGGCCATGCTGGTGTCCCCAAGGCCCTGCCATGGTCTCTGTTGGCCATGCTGGTGGCCCCCAAGGCCCTGCCATGGTCTCTGCTGGCCATGCTGGTGGCCCCAATGTCCCTCAGTGACCCTGGTTCCCACAGGCAGCCCAGCGAGTACATCCAGGCCATCCTGGAGCTGAGCTCATTGGTGGTCCGGCGCCAGCTCCAGTCACTTCTCCACCCATGGTGGCTGTACAGGCTCTCCTCGATGGCCGGCGCTTCGCCCGTGCCTGCGCCACTGTCCACGCCTTCACCGCTGACGTGGTGCAGCGCCGGCGCCGTGAACTCGCCCGCCTGGGCCACCAGGCCTGGCTGAATGGCCACCGGGGACGCAGCATGGACTTCATCGACCTCCTGCTGCTCACCAAGGTGGGCGTGGGGTGGTGGTCAGGGGGACATGGAGGTGGTTGAGAGGGTGGTGGTGGCCATGGGGAAATGATGGTGGCCATAGGGTGGTGGACATGGAGGATGGTGGTCAAGGGGGTGGTGGTGGCCATGGAAGGATTGGCCATAGACCGGTGGCCACAGGGAACAGTGATGGCCATTGACACCATTGACCATAGAGCTGGTAGCCAGTGGGATAGTGGTGCCTGTAGGACGGTGGCCATGGAAGGGATTTGGCCATAGACCGGTGGCCCCAGGTGGCCCCAGGCTCACCTTGACTCCCGCAGGACGAGGACGGCCACACCCTGTCAGATGAGGACATCGCGGCCGAGGCTGACACCTTCATGTTTGAGGGTGAGCACGAGCTCCCAGGTGCCACTGGGGCAGAGCCACTCCAGTGTCCCCTCACTCATCCCATGTCACCACAGGCCATGATACCACGGCCAGTGGCCTGGCATGGCTCTTCTATAACCTGGCTGGCCACCCTGAGCACCAGGAGCGGTGCCGCCGAGAGGTCCAGGAGCTCCTAGCTGGCCGGGACACTGCAGACATTGAATGGTGAGATGTCCCCAGGGCCACCCCTGGCTGTGTGGCCAGGGAACACGGTGTCACTCCTGCTTGTCCCCAGGGAGGACCTGTCCCAGCTGCCCTTCACCACCATGTGCATCAAGGAGAGCCTGCGGCTGCACCCTCCTGTCACTGCCGTGTCCCGGCGCTGCACCGAGGACGTCCCCCTGCGTGACGGCCGTGTCATCCCCAAAGGTATGGCGTGGCCAGTGTGTCCCCAGTGTCACCACCCACTGCTGTCACCTGCTGTCACTAAAGTGGCCATTCCCATCCTACCAGGGGTCATCTGCCTGATGAGCATCTACGGGACCCACCACAACCCAGAGCTCTGGCCCGAGCCTGAGGTAGTGCCACCCTACGAGGTGTCCCTGTCACCATGGTGGTGACAGCTGCATCCTCACAGTGTCACTGTCACCCCAGGTGTTCAATCCCCTGAGGTTCAGCCCAGAGAACAGCAAGGGACGGTCTCCGTCCTCCTTCATCCCCTTCTCTGCTGGCCCCAGGTATGTGGTGGGGTGGGGACAGGAGTGTCCCCAAGTGCCACCCCCATCCCTGGCTGGGATCACAGTGGGGTGACAGTGACAATGGGGATGTGGTGGCAGGAACTGCATCGGGCAGAGCTTTGCCATGGCTGAGATGAAGGTGGTGGTGGCACTGACACTGTCCCGGTTCGTGCTGCGGAGGGACACAGCGAGGCCACCCCCGCGCCGCAAGCCCGAGCTGATCCTGCGAGCCGAGGACGGGCTCTGGCTGCTGCTGGAGCCACTGGTGGGAGTGGCCTGAGGGACACGGGTCACCAGAACATGGGGACATTCTGCCAGGCAGGTGTCACACCCAGGGGAGGAGCAGTGAATCAACGGTAGCGTGAAGGGGACAACATTGTGGTGGCGGTGGGGATGTGTTCTCCTTGTGTTTAAGTTTAGGATAAATTTGGGGAAAAAGAGCTCTAAAGGGCTCCCCCCCCCCTTTTTTTTTTTTACAATTTTTTTTTTTTTTACAGAGTTTAGAAAGAATTGTTTTTCTGGTGAAAATGGAAAAAACTTTTTTATTAACAAAAATACAAAAGAAACACTTTCCAACTTAAACCCAAAAAACACTAGGTTAAATAAAACTGTTTAAAAAAAAACCTGGCAGCTGCACAAAAAAAAGCAAAAAAAAAAGCTAGTCCAAACATTAGCCCATAACACCTCGGTCATGGAACATGTCATGGTGTGGATGTGTCCACCCATGGACTTGTCCCCTAGGCCACTTGTGACCATCCATGGCCATACCGCCATGTCACCATCCATGACCACATTCCCCCATGTCACCATCTATGTCTGTGACCCCCCCCAAGCCTGATATCTCCATCCACAGCCCTGCCCATGTCCATATCCAAGTCCATGTCCATATGCATATCCAGGTACATGTCCATGTCTATGTCCATACCCATGTCTGTGTGCATATCCATATTCCCGTGCCCACCATGTCCCCACCCACAATGTCCACGTCAATGTCTTAGTTCAATGTCTTTATTTTTACCCCAATGTTGGGTGAAGGAATGAAGAAAAATTAAAGAAAATCAGGGCCCAAATAAAAGCATTTACCTGTTCATGCTGGCTGGGTATGCATAGGCTTTGGCAGGTAAAATGAACCGTTTTTAGACGACTTTCCACTCCATTGTCTCCAAAATCTCGATTTTCTGCCCCAGTCCATCGCTATTTGGCTGTGGAAGATGCCTGTGGCCCAGACAGAAGTAGAATCATGTAATGTTTAGGTTGGTGAAGATCTCAAGGTCCATCCAGTACTCATTGACGCTGCCAGTAGAAATTATGTAATACAAAAGTGCAATTTTTTGAGGTGGAAAGTAAAATCCGCTGTCCCAAATGAATTCCTGATGTCAGTCTGCATCCCAATGGATTTTTGGCCTGCTGAGTCCAGGTGCCCACGGTGAGCCAGGAAGATGTGGAGACCACAAGCCAGGTGCATTCCCAACATGGATCACCAGGACTATGGAACACTGGGGAGCATCCAACAGGGTCCAACAGAGGAGATGGAGCTGGAGCAGCACAGGAACCTCTTCCCACACATGGGGAAGTCACAGAGCTTCCCTTACCAGTGCCCCCATTGGTGCTGGGTCATGGCAGAGTTCTGGGAGAAGCTCTTCCAACACTGGGGACACTGTTAGGGCTCTCCCTGGCGTGGATCCGCTGGTGGGTGACGAGGGTGGAGTTTTTCTTAAAGCTCTTCCTGCACTAGGGGAAGCAGAAGGGCCTCTCCTCTTCTCTACGTGAATCTGCTGATGCTTTAGCAGACTCCATCTCCTCTGAAACCTCTTCCCACACTCAGTACACTCATAGGGCCTCTCCCCGGTGTGGATCATCTGGTGGACAATCAGGTGGGATCTGTGCTTGAAGCTCTTCCCACATTCCCCACAGTTGTAGGGCCGTTCCCCGGTGTGCACTGTCAGGTGTTGCAGAAGTCCAGAGGTGTCATGGCAGCCCTTCCCACATTGCCCACACTTGTAGGGCCGTTCCCCAGTGTGGGTCCTCTGGTGGCGGATCAAACTGGACCTGGCGCTGAAGCTCTTCCCACATTCCCCACACTCGTAGGGCCGTTCCCCGGTGTGCACTCTCCGGTGGTAGATTAGTTTGGAGCTGTTATGGAAGCTTTTCCCACATTCCCCACAATTGTAGGGCCGTTCCCCAGTGTGGATCCTCTGGTGGCGGATCAAATGGGACCTGACGGCGAAGGCCTTCCCACATTCCCCACACTCATAGGGCTTCTCCCCAGTGTGCATCCTCTGGTGGCAGATTAAATCATATCTGTCACGGAATCCCTTCCCACATTCCCCACACACATAGGGCCGTTCCCCAGTGTGGATCCTCTGGTGGCAGATCAAATTGGAGCTCTGGCTGAAGCTCTTCCCACATTCCCCACACTTGTAGGGCCGTTCCCCAGTGTGGATCCTCTGGTGGCAGATCAGGCTGGAGCTGCAGCTGAATCCCTTCCCACATTCCCCACACTTGTAGGGCCGTTCCCCAGTGTGCACTGTCTGGTGGCGGGTCAGGCCAGAAATGTCTGTGTATCCCTTCCCACATTCCCCACACTCGTAGGGTCGTTCCCCAGTGTGCACTCTCTGGTGGCAGGTCAGGCCAGAAATGTCTGTGAATCCCTTCCCACATTCCCCACACACATATGGTCGTACCCCAGTGTGGATCCTCTGGTGGACAATCAGTTTACTGTTCCGGCTGAAGCTCTTCCCACATTCCCCACACACATAGGGTCGTTCCCCAGTGTGGATCATCTTGTGGACAATCAGGTTGTGTTTCTGGCTGAAGCTCCTCCCACATTCCCCACACACATACAGTTTTACCCCACTGTGGATCGTCTGATGGCGGGTGAGGTCAGTACGTATCCTGAAGCTCTTCCCACATTCCCCACACACGTAGGGCCGTTCCCCAGTGTGGATCCTCTGGTGGTAGGTCAAACGGGCCCTCACACTGAATCCCTTCCCACATTCCCCACACTTGTAGGGCCGTTCCCCAGTGTGGATCCTCTGGTGGCGGGTCAAACGGGCCCTCACACTGAATCCCTTCCCACATTCCTCACACTCATAGGGCCGTTCCCCAGTGTGGGTCCTCTGGTGGCATATCAGGCTGGAGCTGCTCTTGAATCCCTTCCCACATTCCCCACACTCGTAGGGCCGTTCCCCAGTGTGCACTGTCAGGTGCCTGATCAGATCTGAGGTGCCTCCGAATCCCTTCCCACATTCCCCACACTCATACGGCTTCTCCCCATTGTGGATCATCTGATGCTGGACGAGACTGGAGCTCGTGTGGAAACTCTTCCCACATTCCAAACACTGAAGGGGCTTTTTGCCATCATGAAGCTGCTCATGGACCCTCAGCTCAGAGCTCTGGCCACATCTCTGGCTGCCTGCCTGGCCCAGGCTGGGTCTTTTCTCCTCAGATCCCCATGATCTGCGTTTGCAGCCCCTCCTGGTGCGGGATCTCCGTGGCTTTTCCTCCCTGTTGGATTCCTGCACTGTGGAGCCACTGCAAACGGCCTCTTCCACGAGGTTCTGCTGTGGGGATTTGTCCTCCCTGGTCTCCGTCTTCAGCTCCTGGTCTGGAGGAGGAAGGACAAGGAGAGGATGGGATTTACCTCTGTGCCAGAGGGAAGGAGAAAGAGATGCCCCCAATCCTCCCCAGCAGGACAGAGGGGGAAAGGGGCAGTAATTTCCTCCTCACCTGCCTGGCTGTCCTGGGACATCTTCCTGTTCCTCACAGCCTTTTCGTCCATCTGGATAAGACTTGGGAATGGAAAATCTTGGTTTGGGGGAAAAACAAAGTGCTTGATATGGCTTTGAAGGTCCTGCTGTCTGAGTGCATCTCTAGAAATGCCTGGGCTGTTTGGTGTCCATAAAAACCACCAAAACTCACGAAGGAGCCCAGAAACACTTTCCCAGGAGATCCCTGTTCGCACTGTCTTCACTTTGGGGTTATGGGGATTCTGTTCTCAGAGCTGATGGAGACCCGTGGCTCCTGGGGATTCCCCCTCTCCTGGCTCCTGCTCAGGCACGCTGAGGGAGTTTTGTGGGTCCCAGGGCTCATCCTGCCCTGATCCTGACTCAGGTCCCAGGGTCCCCCTCTCCAGCATCTCCCCACTCCAGGCACTCAGGGCTTCCCCCGTTCCCTGCCAGCCCTTCCAGGCTCGGGGGGCCCGCACCCCACTCATCTCCCGGCTCCACCTTCCCTCCAGGCTGCCGGGGGTCCCCCAGCTCTGCTGTCGTCCCTCTCCCCACGCCGGGACTCCCGCCTTTCATCCCCCGCCTCTCCCAGGGATCCCCAAAACCGATGTCCCGCCCCGCCGGGACCGGGCCATCGCCACGTGGGCCCCTCCAAATCCCCCCAAGGAGCATTTACTGCTCAGTTTTGGATTCCTGCAAGAGCCAGAAACATCCCCTCCTCACATCAATAAAACAATACCTCTCCCACGGACACCCAAATACATTTGGGACTCGATTCCCGAATCTGCGAGGCACAAACACCAACCCCCATCCCCCAAGAATCCGAAACCCAACCAGCCGTGCCGGAGCTGCCGCGATAGCCCCGGGCCGAGCTTCCCCTCCGCGCTCACCCGCGGGATGCAGGAATGCGATGCTGCCGGGGCCAGCGGAGCTGCGGGCTCAGCGGGCTCGCCCTGCAGCACCGCGATTCTCCGCCTGTGCCCGCTGATCCTCTCCTGCTCCTCCTGCTCCTGCTCCTCCCCTTCCTCTCTCCTCCCCTTCCCCTCTGCTCCTCTTCCTCCCGCTGCTCCCCCGCTCGCATCCCGGACCTCCCTTTGCCACCCCCTGTGCCCCGCGGCCGCCGCAGCAGCGGCTGTTGGGGAGGGGGCAGCACCCCCTGAGCCTGCAGGGGAGACAGAGCAACTGAGAGTTAGGAATCGAGCATCGAGAAATGCTTGGACTAGAAGGGGGCTGACAAAACCCTATGTTTGCTGGAATTTACGGTGCTTACAAGAACGGGGGAGAGCAAGGCTGCAGGATAAGATAAAGAGCTGGGGTGGGCGAACAGGATGCAAGGACAAAGGCACCACAGGATAAGGGGGATTGTCCAGATCTCTGAACCCAGGAAAACTGGTATCAAAGTCCAGAAGATGAGCAAAGGAGTAAAAAGAATATGTGCAAGGAGACAAGATGAAATGTTCAACTGAGAGGAACACTGTTTCCTTTTTCCCAAAGAGCCGTGTGCAGCAGAAAGAGGCGTGTAGCTAATTGTAGTATGAAGCAGAGCAGGCAATGAATATGTATTAGGTGTATTGTGCAATTGTAGTTTGTAGAGAATAAAAAGAGAGGTGCAGGTCGCCAAAGGTGTGCGTGGTTTTGGAGGAGTTATCCCCCTGAGCGCTGAATAAATACATACCTACTCTTATACCTTATTTTGTGCGGTATAGAGAGTTTTTCCGCGCTTCACAGGGCTGGGCAGGGGGCTCGGGGCCCCCAGTGCAGATCCGTCGGAGCCGTCCCCCTCCCCCCGAGCCCCAGTTCCGCTCCCGGGGGTCGCTGGATGCGAGAAGGTGGCGCAGGTGGGGTGGGAGTGGGGAGCGCTGGGCGCTGCGGCTCTGCCGCTGCTACAAACACATGTTGTGGGATTGGCTTCTCCTGAATATTCAGAGAAATACTGCGCCGTCCCGGCCCCGCTGCCCCCAGAGCCCGGCCCGAAGCGACCGGCCCGGCCCGAGTTCCCCCGCCCGCCGCGGCAGCGCAGGGCCGGGCGCCCCTTGGCAGCTTTCGGCTTTGGCTCTGCGCTCTGAGGGGAGGGAATTTTGTATTTCTGCTGCGGGGCGTTTTATTTTTCGGCGCGGCAGACGGAGCTGCGGCTATGGGCAGGAGTCTTAGGCGAGAGTGTGGTAGTTGTTAGTCTCCCTTTTCCGCCACCGCCAGGCCGCTTTTTGTTTCTGATTTCTGTTTTTCCTTCTGTTTTCCCCTCTCTGCCCGCGCAGCCCCTCAGGGTCCCTCAGGCTCGGCGGTGGCGCGGGGCAGCACGGGAAGGGCTTTTCCCGCCGGCGGCAGCCGAGCGTGAGGGCCCCGGGCGGCGGCGGGAGAGGAGGAGGCTGCGCTGGGCGAGCAGCGGGGCCGGGCACGGTGCGGCCGGGCACGGGCTGCGGGCGATGGCGGGAGAGGAGGAGGCTGCGCTGGGCGAGCAGCGGGGCCGGGCACGGTGCGGCCGGGCACGGGCTGCGGGCGATGGCGGGGCCCTGCCCGGTGTCTCTCTGCCAAGGAGATTTCTGTGCGGGTCGCTTGGAGTTTTGTTTGATGGCGCTTTTCCCACGCCTCCCCCGCTGCTTCTTCAGCCCGGGCGAGCGGGAGCGCAGCGGGGCGAGGGAGCGATGCAGAAATGGAGGCGGCAGGCGGGGCAGGGGCGCGGCGGGTTCAGAGTCCCGCACACCGGGTTTAGGGTCTCACGCTGCTGCCCGTGCAGGGACGGGGCAGGAGCTCCGGCGGCTCCTAAAGACTCCCTCCTTCCCTTGCCGGGAGCAGTGGGGCGTGCTGAGGGTGACTGAGAGGGGAGGAAGATTAAAGGCCCTTGTGATGTCACCGTTGTTATAATTACATATTATATTATTGGCTTTTCGCAAGTATTAAAATGAATGCTATGTGTATAATGTTGGAAAACTTTGCTGTATGAATATAGTTTCTTTTAGTTCTGCTCTTACCAAAACTTCGAAATACTAATGTGATAAATATCTATATTTCTTGGACTATAACATGGTGATGTTAAAAGCTTTTGCTCATGTAACTAACTCGGAGAATGGTAAAAAGGAAGATATTCAGGAATTTCTACACATTCTTGGATTATTCTGTCTGGATGAACACAGGGGTAATGAACACCAGAAGTCCAGGGAAGGAATTTATTGATCTCCGTTATCTGGGAATGCGCTGACAAGAAAGAGCATGAGCCACAAGGAGAAAAAAAAAGTTAAAAATAAAAAGTTTAAAAAAGTTGATTCACGGGTTGAATAGTGCATGAAGCTCTAGGAATATGCAATATGTTGATGCATTTAGAAAATGTTTTCTGAGTTAGTGTATGCTCTTGGCTGTATATCAAGCACCTGACCTTTATAACCTTTGGCTTTATTGTTTGTCTCTTACTGTCTTTTATTAAACGTTTTGAAATTTACCAGCAAAGTGAATCTTACTTTTCACACCATGGAGTACCTGTGACTGCTGCTGACCTCTCTTTGGCAGCCCAGATTCTTCTAGGATGTGACCACGGAGTGCCTGTCATTGCCAGGGACCTCCTGGCTCCTTAGAAGCCCCAGAGAGCCCTGTGATGCCACCGTGGAAGCCCTGTGAGTGCAGGTGAGCTCAGGGCTCTTTAAAAACCTGTCTCCCTCTGGGATGTGAGGATGGAGGCCTTGGGAGGGCTTTTGACCTGAGTGCTCTTTAGTAGTTCATAGAAACCTGGGATGTCACCATGGAGCCCTTGTCAGTGCCAGTGACATCAGAGTTCTTTGGCAGGATGGAGACACGAGGGATGTCAGCACAGAGCTGCTGTCACTGCCTGTGACCTCCGTGTTCCTTAGGAGCGTGGCAACCACTGGCATGTCACAATGGAACCCCTCTGAGTGCCTGTGGCAAAGCACTTCTTTAGCAGCCTGGAGCCCCCTGGGATGTCCCTGTGGAATTCCTGTAACACTGTGTGACCTCATGGTTCTTTTGCAGCCTTTGACACCCCTGGAATGTCACCCTAGAGTCCCTATGAGTGCCTGTGACATCACAGCTGCTGAGCATCCTGGAGACACTTGTGATGTTGCCATTGAGACCCTGTGACAGCCTGTGAGGTCAGTGTGGTTTGGCAGATGAGAGACTGCTGCAATGTCACCATGGAGCCCTTGGGATTGCACATGACCTCAGTGTTCTTTAGGATCACAGAGACCACTGGGATGTAAGCATGGAACCTCGGTGAGTGCCTGTGCCTAATGGGCTCCTTGGCATGTAGAGACACATCTGTTGTCCTCTGGTGAGTGCTTGGGAGCTCACAAGTCTTTGGAAGGTGAAAGAGGTCTGGCATGTCACCATGGAGTCACTGGCCTCATGTGACCTCAGTGCTCTTTAGCAGCCCAGAGAGACTTGAGATGTCACCATGGGCACCCTGTGCCTGTTTGTGATCTGTCTCCTTTTGAACAGGCTGGAGACAGCTCTGATGCCACCATGGACTGCAGTGGGTGCTGGTGGTTCAGGGAGGTGAGGGCAGGGGAAGGAACATGTGGCAGGTGTCGCTGGGAGCCGCTCTGGCACTCAGTCAGCAGGGACAGCACCAGAGCCCAGGCCTGGGAAACTCTTGTGTCCCCCACAGGCCAAGTCTTGTGGGACTGTGGGGTTTCTGGACAGTCACTGGACAGACTCAGGAGATGATTATTTGCTGTTCTTCAGGGTTGTATTTTATTATAGGGCGTGGGTATATGAGAGAGCTTAGAGAAAAGTTAGAGATTAGAGGTAATAAGAGCGAGGAGGAGGAGAGGAGGAGCGGGGAGAGAAGAGAGGAAGAAGAAGAAGAGACAAAAGCAGAGAGAAGAGAGGAGAAGCAGAGAAGAGAGAGAAGCAGGAGAGAGAGAAAGATTTTCCATTTGCAGTATGATAAGTATTATTCCATAATGAATAATCTAAATTCAAACAACCAATCTAATACAATATACTAATTTCCTAATATTTGCATGCAACCTAGAGGAACAACTAAATTACCATGTTTTATGGCTTTACTCTTGTCTTGAGATCTTTCCTGCCAGGCTTGAGACAGGATATCTGGTGCTTCTTTGGCATGTGTGGTATTTGGTTTTATCTAAACAAAGGAAGAGGGCTCAAACCTTAACATAACTATTTTCAGCATCTATGTCAAATACTGCTAAGATCTCTATTTCATCTATTGCTTCAGAACTACTTGCTAGGCATTCCTAAGTCTTTGCTATTCCTTCACCAACATCTCCCCCATTTCGTTGAACAACAAAAATATTAGAAACTGTCTTGGTCATTATTTTCCTTATACACTGGAGTATGCAGGTTAAAAACACTAATAACACAACTATTATTAATAGAATAAACAGACCTATTTTACAGAGTTCCTTTAGCCAAGAGACAAAGCTCCAACCTTCGAACAACGTGTCTAGCCAGGTTGGATTGCTTGTAGTATTTGGTTAGCTAAATCCTTTAAATTTTGCAACTGTTTATGAATGGAAACAGAATGATCTGATAAATTCATGCAGCACAATCCTTGAAAATCTTCACAGCCATGCCCATGAGCTAGTAAAAGGAAGTCAAGGGCTGCTCTGTTTTGTAGAGTGGCATGTTTCACTGCCTCCTCATCTGTCACCAAGTCACTAATTGCAATTGATTTGGCATTTACTTCTTTACTGAGCCAACATCCCAACTGATTTAACTGTCTCAGAGCAAATGAAGTGCTCACCTGAGGTAAAAAAATGCTTGTGATAATTGTCGTGCCAGAGTTCCACGGGCGAAAGTCACTTTCAAAATGATGTCCTGTGGAGGATCTGATTTTTCTACTTTTCTTTTTGACCACCTCTTTAACACTGGGGGCTATTATGGTAAGTTGTCCAAGTGCACAGGGGCCACCTTCTATATATGAAGGTATGCCCTACCATGCTCTGTCTCCACAAATGAGCCAAATTCCCTTGGGAAATGGTAGTGGAAGTTTGCTGAATCGACTTGTGTGTGGCTCAAAATATGTGAGAAGTTTAGTTTGATTACACCAAAAAGTCACATTGCTATAAACTGGGTGATATGGGGTAACATTTAAATGAGGACTGTCTCCTTCCATGAGATGAAAGAAACAACTGTTCATAGTTACTGAACCTAATATTGCAAGCTCTTGGAGATCAAATTTATCAGCTTTAGAATTGTCAATGTAAGTTTGATATTTTTGGCTGGGAGTTGGAAATGCATGATGATCATTGTATGTCCAGTACCTTTCAAGGGTGACATTGTTGAAACCCTCTGGCAAAGGTTACTCCTACTAAACAGGTTGAAAAAGGTTTGTCAGGACTTGTGTTAGATAAGCAGATGGTGTCGGAGCCTGCTGACTTGGCTAAGGAAACCCAGATATTTGTCTTGGGTTGATTCACTGGTAACGCTTCACTACAAAAGCTAAAACAAAGGAAGGAAAACAACATGCATTCATGCCAACAATGAAACTCCATTCTTTTCTTGAACTGGTTCTCTTGGTCACTTTCTCTGGAGGATTCTGCACAGTTCAGGTCTGGGTGCTTGCTTCCTGGCTTCTCGCAGGATCACTGGCTGCTGTGGAGGCTTCAGCAGGTTTTGATGCACAGTGGGGCTTCACATTCTTTGCTGGCACCCACTTGAGGCCTCCATCTGTGGAAGCACACACAAACCCTTTTCCCCATGTTATGAGGTTGTATGGTCCCTCTATTTGTCCTGTTTCTAAGTTTTTAACCAAGACTGGGGGGTGTTCCTTCAGTTTTGCTTTTTTGTTATTTAAAAAGTGTCTATAAATAGGAGGATCTGGCTCGTCTGCAGAGTTGTTCAGAAAATTTTAGACATACAATGCTTTATTTAGCCTCCTTTGAGGTGAGGCCTGAGGATCTCCCCCTTTCTGTTGATCTAAAATGCGTTTTAGAGTCTGATGTGCCCTTTCTATTATTCCCTGACGTGTGGGCAAATGAGCATTGCCAAATGTATGGCGAATACCCCAGTCATTTAAAAATGCAGCCAATTCATGTGAGGTATAAGAAGGACCATTATCCCTTAATGCCTTCTTTAATTCCTTAATCTCATGAGACGGAATGGGAGACCACCTCCTGGGACTACCGGGCTGGGGATTAAAGATGACAGGCAGTGCCATCACATTAAGGCATTCATCTTTACAAATGTCCCGTCTAATTTCTTGCCAGTTTGTCAATACGGAAGCATCATAATATTTTTGGGGTTTTAAATCTGGCGGGGTTTGAGGATGCAGCGTCGCAGTTTGAAGCGGAGATGACTTTTGCACGACAGGCAAAGTATTTGCAGGTGTAAAATAGTTCCTTGTTTGTTCCATTATTAACGGGGGCGCTGTGGCATCGCCTCCCCCTCTGTCCTGTAGAAATGCGTCTGAACTGGGTGGATTCGGTGGTAGGTGCGATGGTACTGCTGGAGGCTCTCGGTGTACCGGGATGCTGACTGCGGAGGCGTTTCGTTGAAACGCCGGGATATTTAGGTCCGGCGTAGGGAGAACTGCGGAGGGATAAGTTTGAGGACAGGCACTGGGACCCAGGAGCGGCGTGGAGAGCGCAGGCGGCGCTGGCGAGATCCGTGCATGTGCGCGGTCGTGTCCGGAGCGGCGGAGGTCATCATGGCGGGCGGCTGCATGGCGGGCTGCGGGCGGCTGGATGGGGAGCTGCGGGCGGCCGGCTCCGGCGAGTTGTAGGGAGGGTGGAGCAGTGCTGGCATAGGCGGGCAGTGGAGCTGTGTTCGGGGGGCCAGCAGCGGGAGTCGGGAGCGAGGCGGACTGCTCTGGACCGAGAGGGGCCGGGAAGGGCAGAGACGCACTGGGGGGCACGGACCGTGGCGCTGTCTGCGAGAGAGCCGTGTCCGCAGTGGGAGACAGAGACGGGGCTGCAGCGGGGGGCCGCATCAGAGACTCATCGGGTGGCGTGGGAGCTGCACACGCAGTCATGGCCGGGGCCATATGCGGTACAGGCGCCCCGGCAGATCCGGCGGCGGTGACCGGGGGCTGCGCCGCCGCTAGCGACACGGAATAGCCGTCGAGCAGCGGCGGCTCGGCCGCGGCCACGCTCCGGACGGGACGGTGCGAGCGGCGGCTCCACGGCCAGCGCGGCTGCGGGGCCGTGTCCAAGCGGAAACGCTTTGCCGCAGGCGAGCTCCGGCGGCTGGTTCACTGTCCGACAGGCTCCCCCCGGTTCGGGAAAGGGGACCGTCCCCGGGGGCGCCTGCACGGAGTGAAACGGCGCGGTCTGGCTGGCCGGGGCTGGGGATTGCAGCAGGGGTGTGTTTATCAAAGCCGTGGACACAGCAGAGTGCTGGGCATGTAACGCGCCGGGCACAATGGGCTCCACGTGCGTAATGGCGGCGGCGCCTGGCGGTGGGGGGGGCAGGGGAAGGCATGGGCAGGGGGGAGGAGGGCAGGGGCGGCGCGGCGGCAGCAGCAAGCAGCGCGGTCGCGGCGGGGCAGGGGCGGGCAGGCACGCAGGGGCGGGGTCGATACGCGGCTGCACGGGGGCTGGGAGTCGGGACAGGGACGGCTGCGGGCACCGAGGGGGCGAGGCTAGGACGCGGCAGGCCGAAACGTAAGGACAGCGTCCGAGGCGGCGGGATCTGGGGGATGAGGGGGGGAAGCCAGCGGCAGGGCAAGCGGAAGGGACACCGTCCATAGAGAAACGTCCCACAGCGAAGAGGGTGAAGTAACTGGCCCTTTAACACGTTGGGCGCCAAACTGTGGGGTTTCTGGATGGTCGCGGGACAGACTCAGGAGCTTATTATTTGCTGTTCTTCAGGGTTGTATTTTATTATAGGGCGTGGGTATAAGAGATAGTTTAGAGAAAATTAGAGATTAGAGGTAACGAGCGAGGAGGAGGAGAGGAGGAGCGGGGAGAGAAGAGAGGAAGAAGAAGAGGCAGAAGCAGAGAGAAGAGAGGAGAAGTAGGAGGATTTTCCATTTGCAGTACAATAAATATTATTCCATAATGAATATTCTAAATTCAAATAACCAATCTAGTACAATATACTAATTTCCTAATATTTGCATGCAACCTAGAGGAGCAACTAAATTACCATGTTTTATTGCTTTACCCTTATCTTGAGATCTTTCCTGCAAGGCTTGAGAGAGGATATCTGGTGCTTCTTTGGCATGTGTGGTATTTGGTTATATCTAAACAAAAGAAGAGGTCTCAAACCTTAACTATTTTCAGCATCTATGTCAAATACTGCAAACATCTCTATATCATCTATTGTTTCAGAACTGCTTGCTAGGCATTCCTAAGTCTTTGCTATTCCTTCACCAACAGACTCCCAGTGTCCCCAGTGTCACAGCACGCTCTCATAGGTGTCACTGGTGTCCTTTAGTCTCCCGTGGGGTCCTGGCAGCTCTGTGTGGGTCACCCACCCCGGCGGTGCCAGCAGCGACAGCCCCCAATGACAGCCAGGAGCAGGAGCAGGTACAGCAGGGTCCTGCCGACATTCACAGCCACTGCTGGGGACAGAGGGGGACACAACGGGGTCACCCTGAACCCCGGGAGTCCTGAACACTCCGGTGATTCCGTGTGACGTCACCTGTGAGTCCAGTGGTTCCCTGTGGTGTCACCTCCAGGGCCAGCTCTGGGCTGAGTGCCTGGAACACGCGGTGCCCGTCCTGTCCCAGCTGGTTGGTGGCCACGCACTGGTAGGTGCCCGAATGTCCGACACTGACGGCCCCAAGCTCCAGGAGGGGACCCTGGGCCATCTCGTGCCCATTGTGCAGCCAGGTGAAGGTGACAGGGGCTGAGCCCACCTGCACCGAGCAGCACAGGGTCACGGGGTCACCTGGGCACACCTGGAGTGCCAGGGGACCGGGAGTGATGGTGGCATTGGCCACGGGCACTGTGGGGACACAGACAGGGCTGAGGTCATTGGGAGGTGCTGGCATCCACTAGGGAGAAGGGGCTGGAGTGGGGGATAAGGTTGGGATGGGTGGGAAGGGGATGCTGTGGGTGGAGTCACTCGTAGCTCGAGGGTCCCTCTCACCCCAGATGGTGACATTCAGGGGGACACTGTCAGCCACGGTGTCAACAGGCATAAAAGGCCCTATTTTGGTGCCACAGCTCCAAGCGAGGGGTGGTGCCCAGTCTTGTCCCCGAGCCCCCCTGGTGCTAGGAGAAGGACAGAAGGGAACTTGTCCCCACGGCCACTGTTCAACTCAGCACCAGGTGATCCCCTAGTGCTACCTGTCCCCGGGGGGGGGGCTGCAGTGACAGGGACACACGCCCAAGTGCAAGACCCCTGCGGAGTGACACAGGCGGGACTGGGGACATGGGAGGAGTGGGGGACACCAGGGAGCAGTGAGGGAATCAGAGAGGGGGAGGATCAGAGAGGACTGGGGGGATCCCAGTGAGGAAGAAGACGGTGGGGACGCTTGGAATGGAGTGGAAGTGACCCCAGGAACAGATGGCATATTCAGAGAGGGTACACCAGGAAAGGGTTGAAGGGAAGATTTTGGGGCTCTGACAGGGATGGTGACCTATTGACAATGCAGGGACCTCAGATTAGCACAGTTGCACTCAGGAAGGGACTGAGGGGACCTGGTAAGGGATGCAGACATGAGGAGAGGCGATGCAGGGACCCAGGGAGAGAGCTGGGAAGGCAGGGCGGCACACAGAGGGTTGAGCAGGGATGGGAGAGCTGGGGGGGCTGTGGGGGCTCCCCATGCCCATCCCCGCACTCACTGTGCACCGTGACACCGAGCCGGACGCTGCTCTTCCGCATGGCCCCCCCCTCGGAGCGCACCTCGCAGCTGTAATTCCCGGAGTGGGAGACCCCCACGGCGGGCACCAGGAGCTGCGGGGACCCCTGCGGGCCCCCCACCAACTGCCCATCCCGGTAGAAGCGGTACAGGATGGGGGCTGGGGGCCGCAGGGGGCTGGGGGTGCTGAGGCAGCTGAGATTGAGGAGGGACCCCTCGGGGAGCCCGGGGGGACCCTCCAGCACTGGCACAGCGAAGAGCTCTGGGAAGGAATGGGGGTTAGGACTGTGACTCTGAGTCCACTGAGAAGTGGATTTTGGGGTGTCAGGAAATTGGGGTTCCAGCCGTGGGGGTGCTCACCCTGCACTGTCACTGTCATTGGTGCTGTGACATTCCTGAGGCCACCCAGCCCCTGCAGCGGTAGCGGCCACTGTTGTGCAGCTCCAGGGGGTGCAGGGAGAGCTTGGTGGCCCCTGAGGGACCCCACGAATTCCTTCTCGTCCTTATAAAATCGCACCCTGGTGACAGGGCTGTCCTGCCAGCCCTGGCATCGCAGTGCTCCCGTGTCCCCCTCCAGCAGTGCCCGTGCTGGCACCTGCAGCACCAGCAGCTCTGTGGGACAGGAGGGTCCCGTCACACTGAGGAGCCCGAGACAGGTCCAAAGTGGGTGCCCATGGCACCAGGGACATCTGGCAGGAGTGTCCACTGTGCAGGAGCAGCCCCGTGACACAGCTGTCCTCACGGGGATCCCACCACACTGGGATGCACTGGGATCTCCCTGTATGCAGGGGACAGGCTCTGACCACACGAGGGCTGTGAGGCCACCCAAGGAGTGGAGCCCACCCAGACCTATCACCCAACCACCCTGAGCATTTCACATTCCCCCTCACCATTTGACACCATCACAGGGGGGCTGTGTCCATGGCCGGGTCTGACACACGTGTAGCTGCCACTCTCAGTGACAGTGAAGTTGTTGGGTCCCTCCTGCCCCTGGAGCCGCCCGTCCTTGTACCAGGTGGTGGCACCGTCGGTCCCCGAGCCCTGGCAGGTCAGTGTCACCCGGACCCACAGCACCGCCGGCGTCCAGGGCGGCTCCACCAGGAGCCGGGTGCTCTGGGCACCTGCGGGTGACAGGGGACACCAGCCTGCCAGGGCCACCATGGGGCTGGAGACAGCGGGGCAGGGACATGGCATCCCCTGAGGACTCACCAACGAGGCCGAGGATCTGGGCTGGGAGAAGGGACAGGGCTGGGTGGGGGTGGCACTGTGGGGACAGTGGCACCCAGGATCAGGGTGGGGCTGTCCTCAAAATATCCCTTTGAGGACACCCTTCTTGTAGTAAAGTGCTTGGTCCCCAACAGGTCTGCAGAGGCTACCAGGGTAGAGCTCTGTTTCACGCATCTGGGTTGCACGGGTGCCTCTGGAATGGGGTCAGTGTGGCCATCTCAGGCTGGCACAGGTCACACTCACCAGCCCTGTGGGCACCTCCCCATAGTGCATCCCCTCTGTCCCTTTCCCCAGAGCTGCCCCAGGCCCATGCAGCCAAACCCCACATCCCTGTCCCCGAATCCCTGTCCCCCATCCCTGTCTCCACATCTCTCTCCTACATTCCAGTTCCATTGTTCCTGTTCCTAGGGCCACCCCAAAACCCTGGTCAGACTGAGAGGCCACTGCCTCTGTCCCCCACTACCTCTGCTGACCTTAAGGACCTCAGGGGACCCCCTAGCCGCCCTGTGCCCCCTCCCCACCGCTCTCTGCCTCACCAGGGCCCATCCCCAGGGCGTCAGGCCCGTGCCTGGGGCACTCACCCCACAGGAGCAGCGCCACCTTCCCGGCCATCCCGGTGTCACCGGCCATGGGCACTGGCTGTCACTCACTGCTGGGGCCACCCGTCCCCTGGCTGGCGGCTCTTGGGATGAAGGGACAGGAAGCGAGGTCACGTCTCATCCTCATGTGTAGGTGGCTCTTGGTGGGGACAGGGTGGGGACAGGATGGGGACCTTGTGGGACCTGGTGTTGATGGTGGGACATGGTGAGGACAGGATATTGTCAGAATTTGGAGGCTGAGGCGGGGCAAGGAGCCAAGGATGGGTGCCCAGGGCACTGGGGTGCCGAGGATGGGGTCCCTTAGGAATGAGGGTCCCACGGGTTGGGTGGATTCACACTCAGGGATGAGGGTTCCAGAACAGTGTGGTCTCCAGGGATTTGTGATCATGGGATGGATCCCAGGGGTGCGGATGCCAGGGGAATGGGTGTCCTTTTGGAATCATGGTCCTTAGGCAAAGGGGGTGCCAGGAGCTGGAACTACCAGGATGGGGGTCCTTAGAAATGGAGATACTAGGGAATAGCAGTCCTGGGATTGGGATCCCAGGGAATGGGGGATAGAAGGAATGGGGTTCTCATGGTTGGATTTCCAGGGGAATGGGCAGTGCTAGGCATGAGCAGTAGCTGGGCAGGTCGAAAGGTCACAGCTCCTTCCTTGGGTGCTTCATATTTTGGGGTGAACCAGGGCCCAATGCTGCCCCCCTGGGGTGCACATTTCCTGGGCAGGCATCACACGGAGAGCCTGGGTAGCTCCGTTTCTGTTCCCTCCCCTGCCCTCGACTTTTTCCTCTATTTATTTCTCTGTTTTCCTTATTTCCCTTACTTTTGTGCCATGCTCCCTCACTCCCAATTCCTGGCTCGTAAATCCTGGGAAACACCTGGGCAGGGAATGGGTGGGGGGACCTCAGGGAGGGATAAAAGGGGGTGGGGAGTATGCAGGGAGGGGTGGGGAGGCTGTGGGGGGTGGGGATGTCCAGCTGAGGTCCCCCAACACTTTCACTTTGTCTCTCCTGCAGCAGAAGGAAGAGGCTGTTTTTACTGAGTCACACAGGGTGGGTTCTGTCCTGAGGGCACATCCAGGGGGTCCTGCCTGAGGGGATCCTGTTCTGGGGGTGGCACGATCTGGGTGGATTTTGTCCCAGTGGTGACACATCCCAGCGGGGGAGATCCTGTCCTGGGGGATGGTGGTTCTGGGCAGGGTCCCTGGACACATTCCCTGAGCAAGTCCCTATCCAGGGCAGGGCACATCCCGGAGACCCCTGTCCCGAGCAGGGGGGCCCTGCCAACCCCCTCTGTCCTCAGTGGGGCACTGTGACCTCTGTGACCTCTGGGGTGCCGTAACTCAGGGTGTGACCCACCCACTCTACACCCCCTCATTGGCTGCCCCCGCCCATCTGGGAGCCTCAATCCCCATTTGGGAACCCTCACAGGTGCAGCACCTGGGCCCCATTGCACAGCCCACCACGATCATTCTGTGGGTGAAAAACCCCAGCAGGGCTGACTGGGGGGAGCAGACATGGGCTGGTGTCAGTCAGGGAGGGCACAGACACCCCAAAAACACCCAAACCCCACCCCCACACCCAAAACGCCTGCAGGGCCTGAGTGCTGGCAACCAGGAGATGGATGAGACCCTCCCTATGAAACACTTGTGAAGCTCTTGGGGGGCTTCCCCCTCCCTCTCCTGCTCCCCACAATCCCCACACGGGGTTTCTGTCATAAGGGGTTGGGACACTTTAGGTTTATTTGATTTGGAGAGAAATCCTGTTCCAGACCTCTCTTGCTCCTCCCCTGCAGGATCTGAGCCAGCAAGGGCAGCTGGGGAATGGAGCCCCAGGCTGGAAGGAGCTCCCAAACTCCTGCTCCTTGAAGCCAGTGGCCATCCAAGTGTTGGGCCCAGCCATGGCCCAGCCCCAGTGCCCAGGGATGGGCATTGGCCAGCCCTGCTCTGGCCAGCCCCAGGTGGCAGCCAGGACCTGAGGCTTCCCCCTCCCCCTTGGCTTTGATTCTCGCAGCTTTTGAGCTGCTGCAAAGGTGAGAATTTTTTCTGTGGCCAAAAAAGGCCTGGCTGTGGTTTGCTCAGCCCTGCAAGAAGCAGAAAGAGCCAGTGTGAGCCCAAGCAGTGGCTCTGTGAGGCCCTTTGGTGGTTTTCAGAGCAGGGCTGGCTGGAACTCCCCCCCTGCAGGGGCAGCTGTGAGGGAACCAGTCCAGAAATGCAGCAATTGATCATTTGGTGCCTGTACCCAAGGCACTGAGAGAGCCCCAGAACTGCTGCAGACAACAGCAATCTGCTCAACAATCTTACCAGCTCCCTCCTCCTCCTTCCTGCCTTGCTGTGGGTAGCAGTGGCCGGATGCCCCCACACCCACTGGTGTCTCTCTGCCCTCTGCAACTGAAGAGGGAGAAAAAATTGAACTAAGGGTTCCTAGTTTGAGACAAGCACCAGGAGAGATGGCTCATCAAATCCTGCCACGGGAGAAACAGGCTCACAATCAGCGATTTTCATTTAATTTATTGCTGATAAGATCAGAGCAGGATAAGGAGAAGTCAAAAAACCCTTCTTAACACACAAACTCATTCCCAGGCTCTCCTCTCTCCATCTGCACAAGGAATTGGGAATGGGTTCCCGGGCAGTTCAGCACAGGATTTTTCTGCCGCTGCTCAGCCAAGGTGGGGTCCCTGTTTTCCAGGGAGACCCTTCTCCAGGGACTTGTCCAGCACGAGTCCTTCCCATGGGCTGCAGCTCTGTCCGAAGTGCTCCAGCAGGGGATTCCCACGGGATCACAGCCCCTTTGGGCACCCCCTGCTCTGCCAGGGGCTCCTGCAGGGTTGCAGGGGGGTCTCTGCTCCCCGGGGACCCCCACGGGCTGCCAGGGAATCTCCGGAGCCCCTCATGCCCCTCCTTCCTCCCTGCAGGGCTGTTCCTCTCGCAGCCTCGGGCTCCTCTTGGCTGCAGCAATTCCATCTCTGCCATCCCTTGGATTTGCACTTCCCAGCTTCTGGAGCTTCCACACCCACCCCCTGCCCTCTATCCCATATCTGCTCCAGGACATCCCGTGAGTCCCGGGAGCTGCTGGGGAAGCTGCCTGGCAATAGTCACTCCCGACATGTCACGACAGTGGCTTCAGGCACGCTGTCACGATGGGCTCAGACACATCCCAGCCGTTGGTTCCATCACATTGTGACAGTCGGCTCAGGGACATTGTCACACCTCCCACACTCTAGGACAGCGCCGGCACTGGCAGTGCCATGGCAGCTGCGGCTGCCGGCACAGGGTCCCAATCCCTCCGTGCCGGGGGCTCCTCCCCCTCCGTCAGCAGCTTCACCCACCGGGATTCCCGTCCGTCATTCCCAAGGTCTCTCCCCTGGGGATCTCAGCTGGGATCTCCCTCTGACCCCCAATCCCTCCAGCCCCTTCTGTCCTGCCCCCGAGGGTCCAGAGCTCCTCCCAGGATCAGTGAGTGTTCAGGGAGAGCTGAGTGTGGGGGTTTTGGATCCCTCACATCATCCTTTCCCAAACAGCACTAACACCAGCAGCCCCATTGTGACCCTTCAGGATGTGCCTAAAGATCCTAAGGGATCACACCCTCCATCACATACAAACCAAAGACCACCAGAATCATCACCGAGGACTTGATCTGGGACCTCATGTAAGACTGCCTGAATCCTGAGGGGTTTTGGGGAATGGCTGTCAGTGCAGCATCCCAGAATCTCTGGGAGCAGGGATTGGCTGTGTGCCCTGGCCACCCCTGGGAATCCTTCCCCCTGTATCCCAGCCTGGTGCCACTTGCACCATACTTTCCCTTCCTGCCTTGCCCAAAACGAGAGAACCAGGTCTCCACGGCTTCACTAGTGATTCCTGCATTGCTCTGGTCTGGCTTGGTGGCCAAGTGGGCAGCTCAGGCAGCCTAGGGAACACCAAGAGCTGTTGGGGTCTCTGTGCCACTGAGCTCCTTCTTTGTGCTCCCCAGCATTTCTCCAGGAGAAGCCTCAACTATGTCTCATAATTGGAGAAAAGGAATATGAGAGACTCAAGGAATCAACTCAAGCCCCAACTATTGTGGAGCACTGGGACAGGCTGAAGACCCTGAAAGCCAGACAGGATGCTGGTTTTGTGGGCATCTCCCCTCCTGCTTGTTGGCATCTCCTCCTTTTCCTGCTCTGCAGCTGGGTTTGAGGAGTGGTGACTTCAACAAGGGGGTCCCTTTTGAGCCTCATGTTTTGGGGTACAGGGGAGGCTGCAAGACTCAGAGCTGGGCAGCATCCCTGGAATTGAGCCCAGCACTCCCAGGCTTCCAAGGACACGGGGTGTCAGCCCAGAGCTGTGGGAAGGGGTGCCCATGGCCGTGCCAGGTCTCCAGGAGCCCATCATGTCCCCACTTGGTGCTGGGAATGCGGCACCTGAAGCGTGACCCCTGTGAGCCCTCGGGAAGGTGCACAGGATTGGGCAGCACTCTCTGTCCTGTGGGAGCCCAGGGCGTACCCCTGGCCTCCTGGGCGGTTTCAAAACCCCCCTGGCAAGGGTCTCAACGACTCTGAGTGAGACCCTGGTGTCACAGGTGCTGAATTCTAACCCCTGGGGGAAGTTGTCAGCACAAGGATGATGGAAACAAGCTGCCAAAATTAGTAAAGTGTAAATTAGATTGTTAGAACATAGATAAATAGACTTTTGGGAATGTTTATGAAAAGGGATACGTGGCCAAGATGGAGAATTTGGGGGGTGGACACCTTTTCCTCCTTCTCCCTGTCATCCATGTTGGGCGACACGTTGGCACTTATGGATTGGATGGGGTCAGGGCTGGACCATTTAATAAAATTGTATTGTATTGGGAAAATTTTGTAAACACGTAATACGTAGTACTAACTAAATAAGATAAGTCCTGCCTTCACCAGGCAGATTCCACCATGG
Organism: Erithacus rubecula; assembly: GCF_903797595.1. Taxonomy (NCBI): domain Eukaryota; kingdom Metazoa; phylum Chordata; class Aves; order Passeriformes; family Muscicapidae; genus Erithacus; species Erithacus rubecula. The sequence goes on from NW_027636157.1 coordinate 317,650, forward strand.
ATGCCAGGCTGAGCAGACCACTGCTGGCCAGGCAAAAAGTCCCAGAGATAAAAAATAATAAACAATCCTTGGGAAAAGAGAAAACCGTCTCCGGCAATCTCTCTTCGGCAGCTTCAGAGAAAACCAGGGTTTGAACCATCTTCGTGTTCCTCTGGGGTGATCTCGGGTCAAAGGAGAAACCCCAGATTGGGACATGTCCCTGCAGTAAGCCCTGAAAAAGGCCCAGATAGAGGAGCAGAGAAAGGCAGAACTGGAGGATGAGAGAGACCATCGGAGACATGTGGAAGAGGAGGAGCAGCAGGAGGAGCAGAAGCTGTGACGAGGATGAGGCTGGAGCAGGAGATGCAGGAACTGAACATGGTAGGGCCAGCGCTCCCTGCTGTCACCTGGCCCTGACTGAGTCTCCCCTGCTCCTTGTGCTCCCAGCTCTTCCTCTTCTTCCCCTGCCCTCCCGTCTCCTGGGTCCCAGTGCAGCTTCGAGCCACATTCACCTCTTGTCCCCACAGCTGTTCCTCAGTTCCAAGTACAACATGATCTAGGACAAGCAAGTGCTGGAGAAGCGAATGATCCACAAAAAACTGGCAGAGGAGGAGAAGTGCCTGGGCAACATGTTTGAAATGGAGTGGGAGAAGGGCATGGAAGTGCAGGAGGAGCTGGAGCGCTGCAGGAAGCAGGAGCTGATCAGGTGGGCAGAAGACTCCCTCTTGCCCATGGAGGCATCTGGCCCATTCCAGTCACACCAGCCCTGTCCATGCAGCGTTTCCACGATGGGGAGCTGGTTGGATCCAGAGGGAACCCTTCTGCTCTCGTATTCCCAGAGCCAGGCAGCACATTGTGAAGCAGATGGAGCAGAATGCAGAGGAACAAGCACTGAGGGCTGAGGATCTGTACCAGGAGGGCCAGAGGCAGCTGGAGCGCCTGGAGCAGAGGAAGAGGGAGGAAAGGAAGGTGGGAGCAGGGAACGGGGGGGCTTCAGGGAGGTTTTTGTCCCGTCTCTGAGGATCTCTTCAGGCGTGAGACCTCCCCAGAGAGGGCATGAAGGTGGTAAAATCTGGTTCTCTCAGAGGCACCGGCAAGAAAGCAGCTTGAGATGATCTTGTGTTGTTTCAGGGATGTTTATTTATCTTATCTTAAAAATGTTTCTGCCAGCCCAGCACAGGTCCTCTCTTCAGGTCGACCATAGCAGAAGGTCCCCTGGGAGGGCTGTGCCAAGGCCTTTATACTCTAAACTACGTATACAATATTTACAATTTTTCCCCAATGCCATGCAACCTCTTTACAATGTCCAGTTCTTTCCCCATCCAGTCTGTGGTTCCCAGGGTGCAACTTCAGCATGGATGACATGAAGAAGAAGGAGGAAGAAGCCCACCACACCCAGAATCCTCCATCTTGGCCACATGGCCCTTAATATAAACAATCTAAAAACCTACTTATACTACATTCTAACATTCTGATTTACACTCTACTCATCATTATTTTCTGTGTCTCTTCTCTCAATGTGGGCAGATTCTCCCAAGGAGCCAAATCCAGCCCCTGCAGCTCCTGGGCAGCACTCGGGAGTCTCTGAGGGGTCTGCCAGGGGGGGTTTTGCATCCCCAAAGGAGCCAAGGAAAAACTCTGGACTCCCACAGTTTTCACCTGGCTGGAAATAGATTAGCAGTGCTGGATCAGCCACACTCAGGGAGTGGGAACAGCAGGCAGCAGAATCAGAGCTCTGGTCCTATGGGGACTTGGTGGCATTCTCTGGAGGTGGCTCAAAGCCTCCCTGCCCTGAGTGAGGAGAAGGAGGAGGGAGCACTCAGGAGGGGCTGCAGGAGCTGTCCTGGGGCTCTGTCCCACACCCTGGGGCTCTGTCCCATCCTGGGGCTCTGTCCCACTCCAGAGCTTAGTCCCACACCCTGGGATTCTCTCCCACCCAGTGGCTCTGTCCTGCCCTTGGGCTCTGTCCCACACCCTGGGACTCTGTCCTGGCCTTGGTGTCTGTCCCACCCTTGGACTCTGCCCCTTCCTGTGGATCTGTTCTCCTTAGAAGTGCTGTGCTGCCTTGGAGGCAGAGCAGGAAAAAGCTGTACCTGGGGAAGGAGGAGCTGGCTGAACTTGAGGGCCAAGGGCTGTTTGTAGCTGTGCCTGGTGCTTGTCATGGTGCTGCAGGGTGCTGGTTATCGCACCCTGTCCCCGCACCTGTGTCATGGGGCCACGATCTCCACACACAATAGTCCACAAATCTCCCCACCTTTTGGCCAGAGGCCACTCGCTTTGGAAAACGACTATAAAAAGTGACTTTCCCCAAACTGACTTTGAGATCTCTTTCACCCCAATGGATTGAAGATGCGTCTCGTCTCATTTCGTTGGACGGCCACGAGGACGCATCCCGTCTGTTGGTAGCTATATCCCATCCTTTCTCTCGCTCTCCCCTTTTATATCTCTCTCTCTCTCTATTGCAAAACTTGATTGTTAGCATGCAAAAAACTCTATTACTGCTTTCCGCTAATCAAACCTGAGTCTCTTGCTTTTGTCTTTTGCACCCTGGGGTCAAATGAACAATCATGACTCTCGCTTGGATTGAGTGGATCGTGACAGGGGGTCTGCAGGAGCAGCCCCTGGAGCCAGGGAGTGTCCTGGAGTGGTGCTGGCAGCCAAAGCAACAGACAAGGGTTCTCATAGTTGCCCCAGAGGGAAGCCCAGCACTGTCCCCTATTTGGGCAGGATGCTCTGAGGGCCAAGAGGAACCAAGAGGCTGCAGACTGGGAATGGCGGTGGTGGGAGACGAAGAAGACACAGAGGAAGGTGGGATGGAACAGCAGCTGAGGCCCAGAGGAACAGCACTTGGTCCATGCAGACGGAGCAGGATCACCAGGAATTTCAGAGGGTGCTCAGGTGAGGTACGTGGGACTGAAGGGATAGCTCAGGCAGTGGCCAAGAAGGCTCCCAGTTCCAGCTGGTGTCTCTGGGTGCTCCAGTGCCAGCCCAGGTGCTATGCCAGGTGTGGGGGCTGTGGCAGGGTCCCTGAGGCATCCCAGCTCTCCCACAGGGCCCAACAGGAGCAGCTGCAGCAGGAGAAGCTGCAGCAGAAGCAGAGGGAGGTCTGGCAGTGTGCCCGTGACCAAGATGTGTGGTGGCAGATCCAGGAGCTGCGGCGGCGGCGGCAGCGCGAGTGGGCGGCTGTCACTGAGGAGGGTCGGCAGCAGGAGCAGGAGATCCGGCAGCGCAGCCAGTGCCTCGCCCAACTCAGGCAGCAGAAGTGTGGGAGCCCAGGGCTTACCCCTGGCCTCCTGGGGGGTCGCAAAACCCCCCTGGCGAGGGTCTCAAAGGCTCTGAGTGAGACCCTGGTGTCACAGGTGCTGAATTCTAACCCCTGGGGGAAGTTGTCAGCACAAGGAGAATGGAAACAATCTGCCAAAATTAGTAAAGTGTAAATTAGATTGTTAGAACATAGATAAATAGGTTTTTTTGAATGTTTATGATAAGGGACACGTGGCCAAGATGGAGAATTTGGGGGGTGGACACCTTTTCCTCCTTCTTCTCCCTGTCATCCATGTTGGGTGACACATTGGCACTTTTGGATTGGATGGGGTCAGGGCTGGACCATTTAATAAAATTGTATTGTATTGGGAAAATTTTGTAAACACGTAATACGTAGTACTAACTAAATAAGATAAGCCCTGCCTTCACCAGGCAGATTCCACCATGGATGCCAGGCTGAGCAGACCACTGCTGGCCAGGCAAAAAGTCCCTGAGATATGAACAATAAACAATCCTTGGGAAAAGAGAAAACCGTCTCTGGCAGTCTCTCTTCGGCAGCTTCAGAGAAAACCAGGGTTTGAACCACCTTCGTGTTCCTCTGGGGTGATCTCGGGGCAAAGGAGAAACCTCAGACTGGGACACCTGGTGTCCCTGGGTGGACATTGACATCTGGCATCCCCCTGGGTGGGCAGTGACATCTGATGTCCCTGGTTGCGCCGCAGCCCACAAAGGTGGTTGCGGACCACCAGAAGGGTAAGCTCAAGAAGATGCACCAAGATGGAGGAGACCCCCCCAGGCAGAGACATTTGGTACGGCCCCTGGTGGATCCTTGTAGCCGGCAAAGGCAGGTACAGACCCTAGAAGACCGAGCTTCAGAAGAGGCTGTTGAAGAGGCTGTTGAAGAGGACTGCAGAGACCATCTCTGGCCTTCTGCCAAGAAAAGCCGAGCTCCAGACCCGAGTCGGAGAGGAGGTGTCCTGGGAAGCCTCGCTCCTGTGCACTGCTGGTCGGTTTCAGGAACCTCCGAATCAATTTTGCTTTTGGGTAAGATGGTTCAGAATGAGACACATCATAGGATTCCCACCTAGCCGTGAGCAGGGGGAGGGAGGTTTATGGCTGCCTTGCTATCAGCAGGCGAAGAAAGCAATTAAAGTTCCTCAGAGACTGGGGGAAGAGACACATCATAGGACTCTCACCTAGCCATGAGCAGGGGAAGGGAAGTTTATTACTGCCTTGCCAGCAGCAGGTGGTTCAGCAAAGGCCTTGCCAGCAGCAAGGTCGGGGAAAAATTAAGTTAGAAATATTTCCAAGTGAGTTACAGAACTTAGATTTTTGCTATTTCACCCCTTCAGAAACCCTGACCCCAGAAGGCGGGAGGGTGCTACAGGCCACTCCCCGAGCTGTGGGGGACAGAGGGGAGGGGGACGGGACCATGAAAAAGCGCGGGCTCGGTGTGTTTAGCCGCAGGGATGTCCAGGGAGAGGCAACCTGTGGCGGTGACCGGGACGCAGAAAGACAGGACCATGTGGGCAGCTCTCAGCCCAAAGGGGAAGGGAGCAGCAGCCTTCACACTGACCAGGAAAAAAACAGGGAAAAAGTGCGGGTTCGGTGCGTTCAGCTGCAGAGGTGTCCAGGGAGAGGCAACCTGTGGCAGAGGCCAGGATGCAGAAAAGCGAGAAATGCGAAAAAACACAGACAGACCTGTCTCCAGCCCATTGCCAAGGGCCGAGTGCCAGCTATCCTGAGGGAAACTTTGGAGGGAACAAGCTACTAGATGGTTCGATTAGTCTTTCGCCCCTAGACCCGGGTCGGACGACCGATTTGCACGTCAGGACCGCTACGGACCTCCACCAGAGTTTCCTCTGGCTTCGCCCTGCCCAGGCATAGTTCACCATCTTTCGGGTCCTAGCACATACGCTCACGCTCCACCTCCCTGACCCCGGGAGAGGGTGGCAGGCGAGACGGGCCGGTGGTGCATCCGGGGCTGCCAGGCGCGACACGCGCCCCGGGATCCCACCTCAGCCGGCGCACGCCGGCCCTCACCTTCATTGCGCCGCAGGCTTTTGACACGAGCCCCTGACTCGCGCACGTGCTAGACTTCTTGGTCCGTGTTTCAAGACGGGTCGGGTGGGTAGTCGACATCGCCGCGGACCCCGGGCGCCCGAGCGCGGCCCGTGAGCCCGGCCCGGTGGTGCCGCGTGGTCGGGGCGCACTGAGGACAGTCCGCCCCGGTTGACAGTGGCGCCGGGGGCCGGCGGGCCCGGCCCCCGCACCCCCGCGCGTAATGCCGCGCTGCGAGAGCGCTGCAACCCCGTGGACGCGGGGAAGGCAACGCCTCCCGCCACAACGCCGCCGACGGGGGGTGAGGAGGGCGCGGCGGCGGTCCTCTCCCTCGGCCCCAGGATTCGGCGAGACCTGCTGCCCGGGGGCTCTAACACCCGCCGCCGCTTGTGTGGCGCCGGGCCACCTGCCCGCCGGAGGCCTTCCCAGCCGACCTGGAGCCGGTCGCGGCGCACCGCCGGGGAGGAAATGCACCCGGCCAGGGCCGGCCGCCGGCCAGGCGGCGGTCCCCACGCCGGCCCGCCCCTCCCGGCCTGCCCCCACGGGCGGGTGCCTGGGGGACGGAGGGGGGACGGAGGCGAGGATCTGCCAAACCTGCGCCGGCCAACCGCGACTCGCCGGGTTGAATCCTCCGGGCGGACTGCGCGACCCCCACCCGTTTACGGTTTCACGCCCTCTTGAACTCTCTCTTCAAAGTTCTTTTCAACTTTCCCTTACAGTACTTGTTGGCTATTGGTCTCGTGCCGGTATTTAGCCTTAGATGGAGTTTACCACCCGCTTTGGGCTGCATTCCCAAGCAACTCGACTCCGAGAAGCCCCGGGCCCGGCGCGCCGGGGGGCCGCTACCGGCCTCACACCGTCCGCGGGCTGCGGCCTCGATCACAAGGACTTGGGTCCCCCAAGAGCGCCGCCGGGGAGGGGGGCTTCTGTACGCCACATTTCCCGCGCCCCACCGCGGGGCGAGGATTCAGCGCTGGGCTTTTCCCTCTTCACTCGCCGTTACTGAGGGAATCCTCATTAGTTTCTTTTCCTCCGCTGACTAATATGCTTAAATTCAGTGGGTCGCCACGTCTGATCTGAGGTCGCAAGCCCAGAGCTGTGCTGCCGCACCGGCCCCCTCCTCGGTGCCCGCGCGGCTCTTCCCCTACGCGAGGGATGGAGTGCGCGCCGGCATGGGGGGGACCGGCCCGACGGCCGGTTTTCACTCCGCCTTCTCCCGCTACATGCTCCCCCCCAACCCCCGCTCGCACCCGTGGCGCCAGGGGAAGAAGAGAGAAGAGGCGTGAGAGAGAGACAGGACGGAGACGGAGACTCCCATCCCAGAGACAAGAACCGAAAAGGAGCGCGGCAGAGACGGCCCTGACCGGGGATGTTACACCGTGCACCGCGGGGCGGCGCTCAGCGACCTCTTGCGGGGAGAGAAAGCCGACGGCTCGCTGACGCGCCGGGGGACGATGACAGAGGGGGGAGCGGGGAGGGCGGTCGGGGAAGGAGGAGGCCCGGGGGTTCACCCCCGTCCCCGGCGCTCGCGCCTCGTGTGCGCTCGGCAGCACGGCACGGTACCTGCTGGGTACCCACCCGCAGACAGCCGCCCGCACGGGGTGGAGCCCGGGGGCGAGGCCCGCGCCTCGCCTCCCCCGCTCACCCTCTCTCTCTCTCGCCCTTCTCTCTCTGGGTCCCACGGCGGTGCCTTAGACGCTGTCTCTCGCTTCTCCCTGGCCGCCGCCGCCGCACACCGCAGCACGGCCCCGGCCAAGGACGAGCTCCGCCCCAGCGGCTCGTTCTGGGAGCGGGGAGCTACGGAGCGCTCCCCGAGTCTGCATTTAGGGGGACGAAGGCCCTGCGCGGCAACGAGGACGACGACTACGATGACGAAGCCCGCACCAAGCCGCAGGGAAAGAGAGGGTGTCCGGGTCGCTGAGGAAAACGCTTCCCACGCCGCACCCCTCCACTGGCCTTCCCTCCAGGCACTGGGCCGGCCGCCGCCGCTGCTGCCGCCGCCACCGCCCACCGTGGGCTACGGACCTGCGAGGCGACCCCAGCCGCGCCGCCGGGGTGGCCCCCGGACGGCGATTGATCGTCACGCGACGCTCAGACAGGCGTAGCCGCAGGAGGAACCCGGGGCCGCAAGTGCGTTCGAAGTGTCGATGATCAATGTGTCCTGCAATTCACATTAATTCTCGCAGCTAGCTGCGTTCTTCATTGACGCACGAGCCGAGTGATCCACGATAAGAGTTGTCTGGCTTTCGGCACCGACCCCGCGCGCGCGGAGGGGCCGGGATTGCTCGCTCCGAGCGGCCCCCTTCGTTTTGGCAGGGACGCGCGGGCGCGCGCCCCACTTCGACCGTATGAGCACACACACGGTTGAACAGAGGAGGGGAAAAAAAAAATCCGTAAACCCCACGTTACGCTCCGAAGGCCAGCAAAAAGGCGGGGGGACATGCGCCCCCGACCGCCTCCCCCCACAAGGGGAGACACCGCCTCGGCTTCCCTTTTTTCGGAGGTGGCCCAGGCGCCCGGGCTCGGCCCGACCTCCGCACGGAGAAAGCCGGTGCAGCAACGACACCGACTGCTGAGGGACGGCGGCCCGCCTGGCCTCGCTCACGGGACAACGCGCGTTCGCGGCCGGGGGCGCCGCCGCCGGCCCCCGCTCGCGCTCACCTGCACTTGACCGCTCCATGGAGAACCTGCGGAGCGCCACCGCGCCAGCCACGCGGCCAGACTCTTCCCAGCGGCCTTACGAGGCCCGAGACGCCAAGGCAGCGACTACCGCTCCACCGGCGCAACCCCTGCGCGGGACCGCTCTACCGCCGTACGCCGCCAAGACCCGAGCTGGCATCGCGAGCGCCTGAGGCCTGCCGGTCGGTGAGACCCCACCGCCGCCACGGCCGCACTCCCGGGAACAGGCGCCGCCGCTTCACGCTGCCGAGACCCCCTTCCGCGGGCACGGGCCCTGCGGCAGGCGTACGGCACCGGGCTGGGGGACAACGCCCGCCCCCCTCGCTTTCACTCGGGGACCGGGCGTGGAAGCACCCCCGCGGCCGACCCCACACGCCTCCCTTTGGCCCACACGCGGCCCCGAAGGGGAGACAGGGAAGCGACAGGCAGGGCCCGGGCCTGGACGGCCGCGGGCCATGGCGGGCACCTTTCGGCAGACCGTCCCCCCGGGGGGGACACTCACCGAGCAGCGACACCACCGCTCGGCACGGGGTCGCCCGCGCTCGCCGGGCCTCCGGCAAGGGAGGGACCGCCGAGCGCTCACCCGGGGACGGCAGAGCGGTCGAGACAGCGATGGCCGGCGGCCGGCAGCCGCCTCCACGTTCGAGGAGAAGGCCGTCGAGGGAAGAGGCACGGTCGCGGCCTGACGCGGCCAAGAGGAGAGAGCGCGGCGGGCCCCGGCGGCCGCAACCCCGCATCTCAGAGTAGGTGGCAGAGGGCGCGCGCCCTCTGCCGGCATCGCCCTGTGTCGAGACCGGCGAGTTGGCCCCACAGCCGATCGCGCATGCCGCGGCCTCTCCGCCGAGGCCGGGCCGCGGAGAGGGGGGGGCAGAGCGCCCCTCCCCAACACGGCTGCCCTTGCGCGCGGGCGCGTGGCGGGGATGCCGACATGACGGCGAGGAGCGCGCGGCCGGTCGCGACGGACGCCGCCGCAGGGGGATCGGTGGGAGTAGCTCCCCACCCCCTGCCGACGGTGCCGCACCACCGTCCGCGGCACCCGCTGCCGCTGCCGCCGCCACGGCCACGGCGGGGCGTGCCGTGCCGCCCGAGTCTTTAAACCTCCACCCGGCCAGGCGGGCCCCTCCCCCACTTTCGCCCCCAACGGGCGTGTGACGACGCCGAGGGAACTCGGGGTGGGGGGGAAACCGCTGAGGCGCGGAGTGCTAGGTACCTGACCCTGGGGCGAGGGAAACTACCAGCATGGCCTCGCCAGGGTGCCTCCCCCGCTGCCACCTTCGGGAGAGCGTCCACGGGTGGGGGCGCGCCCAACGTCCGCTGCCATCACCGCGGCAATCCTTCTCGGGGCTCGGGGTTTCCCTCAGTAACCCGGCGCTGCGCCCAAGAGGACCGCCGCGGCTCGGGCCGCCCTGCCAGCGTGGAGTACGCGGCCCGGCCACCGAAACCTCGCACACACCCCGCCGGAGAGGCCGCGGCAACGACGATGGAGCGAGGATCGCAGCCGTCGCCACCGCGCCACCCGGCGGCAGCTCACACACGCGCGCTCGCCCCCGTGAGGCGAGACCCTGAACGGTCCCGGAGAGGCCCGACCCGTGGAACTCCTCTGCCGCGCGAGGGGGCCGTTCGGCCGGGAGTGGGAATTTTTTTGCCGAGCAGCAAAAAAAGCCTCCCTTCTCCCCCGCTGAGGAAAGGGTGGAGGAGCCGCCTCCTCCGAGCCCCGAATGCCTTCCCGCGCGCCCTTTCGGCCAGGACGGGTCGCCTTTTGCCATCGGCCGCCTGGTGGGCGACAGTCGGACGGCCGGCCGTCGCCCGGACGGAGAAGAGACGATGCCGGGCTGCGGGTGCGCCTCCGGGAGGGGCCGTGCTGAGGACCCCTCCTTTCCGCACGCGGACAGCGCCCTCACGCAGGTGCGGCGAAGGAGACCCGGGCTTCTCGGGAGAACTCGGGCCGCGGGCCCACGCGGCCCCGGAGCCGGGTCGAACCCATGTCTGCCGGCTTCCCTGGAGCGAGGAAAGACCCGTTGCCCCCGTGACCGGCCGCATTGACTTGGCGGCGCCCTCCCCGGTGGCCCTCCGACCCCGGAGCCAGGTAGACCCGGTGTCCGCCGCCCTCCCCGGAGCGAGGCAGACCCGTTGCCCCCGCGACAGGCTGACTCAGCGGCGCCCTCCCTGGCGGCCCGCCGGCCCCGAAGCCGGGTAGACCCAGTGTCCGCCGCCCTCCCCGGAGCGAGGCAGACCCGTTGTCCCGGAGACCAGCCAACTCGGCGGCGCCCACCCTGGCATGACGCCGGCCCAAAAGCCGGGTCTACCAGGTGTCCGCCTCAATAAGACTAAGTGCGAGGTAGACCTGTTGTCCCGGAACGAGGTAGACCTGGTGTCCGCTGCCGGCCTCGGAGCGAGGTAGACATGTTGCCCGCGCGACTGGCCGACTCCGCGGCACCCTACCCAGCAACCTGCCGGCCCCGGAGCCGGGTCGACCCGGTGTTCGCCACCCTCCCCGAGCGAGGCAGACCCGTTTTCCTCACGACTGGCTGCCTCGCCTCAGCGGTGCTATCCCCGGCGGCCCGCAGGCCCCGGAGTCGGGTAGACCCGGTGTCCGCCACCCTCACCGGAGCAAGGCAGACCCGTTGTCCCCGCTACCGGCCACCTCGACTCGGCGGCAGCCTCCCGAACGGCACGCCGGCCCCGGAGCCGGCTAGACCCGGTGTCGCCCGCCCTGCCCGGTGCGAGGCAGACCCGTTGCCCCCGCGACCGGCCGCCTAGACTCGGCGGCGCCCTCCCCGGCGGCACGCCAACACCAAAGACGGGTAGACCCAGTGTCTGCCGCCCTCCTCGAAGCGAGGCAGACCCGTTGCCCCCGCGACCGGTCGCCACGACTCGGCGGCGCCCTCCCCATCGGCCCGGTGGCCCCGGAGCCTGGTAGACCCGCTGTCCGTGCAATAAGACTAAATGCGAGGTAGACCTTTTGTTTCGGAGCGAGGTAGACCTGGTGTCCGCTGCCAACCCCGGAGCGAGGTAGACCTGTTGTCCACGCGACCGGCCGACTCCCCGGCGCCATCCCCGGTGGCACGCCGGCCCCGGAGCCGGGCCGACCCGGTGTCCGCAGCCCTACCCGGGGAGAGGCAGACCCGTTGCCCCCACGATCAGCCGCCTCAAGTCGGCGGCGCCTTCCCCAGCAGCCCGTAGGCCCCGGAGCTGGGTCGACCTGGTGTCCGACGCCCTCCCAAGAGCGAGGCTGACCTGTTGCCCCCGCGACCGGCCGACTCAGCGGCGCCCTCCCCGGCGGTGCTCCGACTCCACAGACGGGTAGACCTGGTGTCCGCCGCCCTCCCCGGATCAGAGGAAGACCCGTTGCCCCGCGACTGGCCGTCTCGAATCGTCGACGCCCTCCTCGGCGGCCCGCCGGCCCCGGAGCCGTGTGGACCCGGTGACCGCTGCCCTCCCCAAAGCGAGGCAGACCCGCTGCCCCCGCGACCGGTCGCCACGACTCGGCGGCGCCCTCCTCGGCGGCTCGGTGGCCCCGGAGCCGGGTAGGTCCGGTGTTCGCCGCCCTCCCTGGAGCGAGGCAGAACCGTTGTCCTTGCAACCGGCCGACTCGGCGGCGCCCACCCCGGTGACCCGCCGGCCCCGGAGCCGGGTCGACCCGGTGTCCGCCACTCCCCTTTCTAGAGCGAGGCAGATCCGTTGCCCCCGCGACCGGCCGCCTTGGCTCGGCGGCGCCCTTTCCGGCAGCCCGCCGGCCCCGGAGCAGTGTAGACTCGGTGTCCGCCGCCCTCCCCGGAGCAAGGCAGACCTGTTGCCCTCGCGACCAGCCACCTCGAATCGGCGGCGCCCTCCTCGGCGGCCGGCCAGCACCGGAGCCGGGTCAATCCGGTGTCCGCCGCCCTCTTCGGAGCGAGGCATGCCCGTTGCCCCCGCAACCGGCCGCCTCGACCTGGCGGCGCCCTCCACGGCGTCCCGCCGGACCCGGAGCCGGGTAGATCCGGTGTCCGCTGCCCTCTCCTGAGCGAGGCAGACTAATTGTCCCCGCGATCGGCCACCACGGCGGCGCCCAATTTGGCTAGCCACCGGCCCCGGATTCGGGTCGACTTCGTGTCCACCACCCTCCCCGAAGCGAGGCAGACCCGTTGCCCCTGTGACCGACCGCCTCGAATTAGCGGCGCCCTCCCCGGCGGCCCGCCGACCCCGGAGACGGGTCGACCCGGTGTCCGCTGCACTCCCCGGAAAGAGGCAGACCCGTTGCCCCCACGACTAGCCGCCTCGAATCAGCGGCGCCCTCCCCGGCGGTCTGCCGGCCCCGGAGCCGGGTCGACCCGGTGTCCGCCGCCCTCCCAGGAGCGAGGCAGACCCGTTGTCCCCGCGACCGGCCGCCTCGGTGGCGCCCACTTTGGCTAGCCGCTGGCCCCCGAAGCCGGTTCTACTCTGTGTCCACCACCCTCCCCGAAGCGAGGCAGACCCGTTGACCCTGCGACCGGCCGTCTCGAATCGGCAGCGCCCTCCCCGGCGACCCGCCGGCCCCGGAGCCGGGTCGACCCGGTGTCCGCCGCCCTGCCTGGAGCGAGGAAGACCCGTTGTCCCCGCGACCGTCTGCCTCGCCTCGGCGGAGCTCTCCTAGGCGGCACGCCGACCCCAGAGACGGGTAGACCCGGTGTCCGCAGCAATAAGACTAAGTGCGACGTAGACCTGTTGTACCGGAGCGAGGTAGACCCGGTGTCCGCCGCCATCCCCGCAGGGAGGCAGACCCGTTGACCCTGCGACCGGCAGCCTCGACTCGGCAGCACCCACCCCGGCGGCCCGCCAGCCCCAGAGCCGGGTAGACCCGGTGTCTGCTGCCCTCCCAGGAGTGAGGCAGACCCGTTGCCCCCGGGACTGGCCGACTCGGCGGCGCCCTCCCCGGCGGGTAGCTGGCCCCGGAGCCAGGTCGACCCGGTGTCCGCTGCCCTTTCCAGTGTGAGGCAGACCCGTTGCACTCGCGACCGGCTGCCTCGGCTCGGCGGCGCCCTCCCCAGCGGCACGCCGGCCCCGGAGCCGGGAAGACCCGGTGTCCGCCGCCCTCCCCGGAGCGAGGCAGACCCGTTGCCCCTGCGACCGGCCGCCTCGACTTGGCAACGCCCTCCCCAGCGGGCTGCCGGCCCCGGAGACAGGTCGACCCAGTGTCTGCCGCCCTCCCCGGAAAGAGGCTCACTCGTTGCCCCCACGACCGGTCGCCTCGAATCAGCGGTGCCCTCCCTGGCGGTCTGCCGGTCACGGAGCCGGGTAGATCCGGTGTCCGCCGCCCTCCTTGGAGCGAGGCAGACCCGTTGCCCTCACGACCGGCCGACTCGGCGGCGCCCTCCCCGGCAGCCCGCCGGCCCCTGAACCGGGTAGACCCAGTGTCCGCCGCCCTCCCCGGAGCGAGGCAGACCCGTGGTCCCCGCTACCGGCCGACTCGGCGGCGTCCACCCTGGTGGGCCGCTGGCCCCAGAACCGGGTCGACACGGTGTCCGTCGCAATAAGACTAAATGCGAGGTAGACCTGTTGTCCTGGAGCGAGGTAGATCTGGTGTCCGCCGCCGGTCCCGGAGCAAGGTAGACCTGTTGCCCCCGCGACAGGCCGACTCTGCAACGCCCTCCCCGGTGGCTCGCCGGCCCCAGAGATGGGTCGACCCGGTGTCCCCTGCCCTTTCCAGAGCGAGGCAGAACCGTTGCCCCCGAGACCGGCTACCTCGACTCGGCGACGCCCTCCGCGGCGGCCCGATGGCCTTGAAGCCGGAAAGACCCGGTGTCCGCCACTCTCCACGGAGTGAGGCAGGCCCGTCGCCCCGCGACCGATCGCCTCGACTCGGTGACGCCCTTTTGGGCGACTTGCCGGCCCCGGAGCCAGGTAGATTTGATGTCTGCTGCCCTGCCCGGAGCGAGGCAGATCTTTTGACCCCGAGACCAGTCGCCGCAAATCGGCAGCGCCCTACTCGGCAGTCCGCCAGCCGCAGAGCCGGATAGAACCGATGTCCGTCGCTCGCCCCAGAGCGAGGCAGACCCCTTGCCCCCGCGAACGGCCGCCTCGACTTGGCGACGCCCTCCCCGGCGGTTCGCAGGCCCCGGAGCTGGGTAGACCCGGTGTTCGCCACCCTCCCCGGAGTGTGGCAGACACGTTGCCCCCGCGACCGGCCGCCTCGACTCCGCGACGCCCTTTCTGGCGGCACACCGGCCCCGAAGTCGGGTCGATCCGGTGTCCGCCGCCCTCCCCAAAGCAAGGCAGACTTGTAGCCCCCGCAACCGGCCGTCTCGAATCGGCGGAGCCCTCCCCGGCGACCCGCCGGCCCCGGAACCGGGTCAACCCGGTGTCCGCCGCCCTGCCCATAGCGAGGCAGACCCGTTGTCCCCGCGACCGTCTGCCTCGCCTCGGCAGCGCTCTACCAGGCGGCACGGCGGCCCCAGAGCCGGGTCGACCCGGTGTCCGCCGCAATAAGTCTAAATGCGAGGTAGACCATTTCTCCCGGAGAAAGGTAGACCTGGTCGCTCGCGGGGGCAAGGTGTCTGCCTCGCTCAGGGCCGGGCGGCGGACAGCGGATCGACCGGGCTCCAAGGCCGGCGTGCCGTCCCGCAGGGCGCCGCCGAGTCGAGGCGGCCGCTCGCGGGGGCAAGTGGTCTGCCTTGCTCTGGGCAGGGCTGCAGACACCGGGTGGACCCGGCTCCAGGGCCGGCGTGCCGCTGCGGATGGCACCACCGAGTCGAGGCGGCCGCTCGCGGGGGCAAGAATTCTGCCTCGCTCCGGGCCGGGCGGCGGACACTGGGTGGATCCGGCTCCGGGGTCGGCGTGCCGTCGTGGAGGGCGCCGCCGAGTCGAGGCGGCCCCTGGCGGGGGCAAGGGTTCTGCCTCGCTCCGGGCAGGGCGGCGGACACCGGGTAGACCCGGCTCCGGGACTGGCGTGCCGCCCGGAAGGGTGACGCCGAGTCGAGGCGGCCGCTCGCAGGGGCAAGGGGTCTGCCTTGCTCCAGGCAGGACGGCGGACATCGGGTCGACCCAGCTTAGGTGCGGGCGTGCCGCCGCGGCGAGCGCCGCCGAGTCGAGGAGGCTGCTGGCGGGGGCAAGGGTTTTGCCTCGCCCCGGGCAGGGCGGCGGACACCGGGTGGACCCGGCTCCGGAGCCGGCGTGCCGCCGGGGACAGCGCCACAGAATCGAGGCGGCCGCTCGCGGGGGCAACGGTTCTGCCTCGCTCCGGGCGGGGCGGCGGGCACCGGGTGGACCCGTCTCCGAAGCCGGCGTGCTGCCGGGGAAAGCGCCGCGGAGTCGAGGGGGCCGTTTGTGGGGGCAAGGGGTCTGCCTCGCTAAGTGCAGGGCGGCGGACAGCGGGTCGACCAGGCTCCGGGGCAGTGTGCCGTCGCAAAGGGCGCCGCCGAGTCGAGGCGGCCGCTCGCGGGGGCAACGGGTCTGCCTCGCTAGAGGCAGGGCGGCGGACACCGGGTGGACCCGGCTTCGGGGCCGGCGTGCCGTAGCAGATGGCGCCGCCGAGTCGAGGCGGCCGCTCGCGGGGACAACGGGTCTGCCTCGCTCCGGGCAGGGCGGCAGACACCGGGTGGACGCGGCTCCGGGGCCGGCGTGCCGCCGCGGAGGGCGCCGCCGAGTCGAGGCGGCCGCTCGCATGGGCAAGGGGTCTGCCTTGCTACAAGCAGGGCGGCGGACACCGGGTGGACCCGTCTCCGAAGCCGGCGTGCTGCCGGGGAAAGCGCCGCGGAGTCGAGGGGGCAGTTCGTGGGGGCAAGGGGTCTGCCTCGCTAAGGGCAGGGCGGCAGACAGCGGGTCGACCCGGCTCCGGGGCGGCGTGCCGTCGCAAAGAGCGCCGCCGAGTCGAGGCGGCCGCTCGCGTAAGCCAATGGGTCTGCCTTGCTCGGGGCAGGGAGGCGGACACCAGGTGGACCCGGCTCCGGGACCAGCGTGACGCCGCGGGGGGCGTCGCTGAGTCGAGGCAGTTGCTGGCGGGGGCAAGGGTTTTGCCTCGCCCCAGGCGGGGCGGCGAACATTGGGTGGAGCCGGCTCCAAGGCCGGCATGCCGCCGGGGAAAGCGCTCCGGGCCAACAGCTCTACCTCGCACTTATTCTCATTGCGGTGGCCACAAGACCTTCCCGGCTCCGGGACAGCAGGTCTACCTCGCACATAGTCTCATTGCGGCGGACGCAGGGTGGACCCGGCTTCGGGGCCGGCGTGCCGCTGCGGAGGGCGCCGTCGCGTCGAGGCGGCCGCTCGCGCGGGCAAGGGGTCTGCCTCACTCCAGTCAGGGCAGCTAAGAGCGGATCGACCCGGCTCCGGGGCCGGCGTGCTGCCATGCAGGGCGCCGCGGTGTCGAGGCGGCCGCTCGCACGGGCAACGGGTCTGCCTCGCTCAGGGCAGGGCAGCGGACACTGGGTGGACCCGGCTCCGGGGCCGGAGAGCCACCGCAAGGGGCACCGCCATGCCGAGGCCGCCGCTTGCAAAGGCAACGAGTCTGACTCGCTCCGGGCAGGGCGGGGGACACCGGGTGGAACCTGGTCCGGGGCCAGCGTGCGGCCGCGAAGGGCGTCACGGAGTCGAGGCGGACGCTCGCGAGGCCAGGGTTCTGCCTCGGGCCGGGCACGGCTGCGGACACCGGGTGGATCCTGCTCTGAGGCCGGCGTGCCGCCCAGGAGGGCGCCGCCGAGTCGAGGCTGGCGGTGCCGGAGGCAGCGGGTCCGCCTCGCTCAGGGCAGTGCGGCGGACACCGGGTGGACCCGTCTCCGAGGCCGGCGTGCCGCGGCAAAGGGCAACGCCGAGTAAAGGCGACAGCTCGCAAGGGCAACGGGTCTGCCTCGCTCCGGGCAGGGCAGCGGACACCGGGTGGACCCGGCTTTGGGGCCGGCGTGCCGCCGCGGAGGGCGCCGCCGAGTCGAGGCGGCCGCTCGCGGGGGCAACGGATTTGCCTCGCTACAGGCAGGGCGGCGGACACCGGGTCCGCCCGGCTCCGAGGCCGGCGTGCCGCCGCGGAGGACGCCGCCGAATCGAGGCAGGCACTCGCGGGGGGAAGGGGTTTGCCTCGCTCCGGGCAGGACGGCGGACACCAAGTGCAGCCGGCACCGGGATCGACGTTCCGCCTTGGAGGGCGCCGCGGAGTTGAGGCGGCCGCTCGCGGGGGCAAGGGGTATGCCTCGCTCCAGGAATTGCGGCGGACACTGGGTCCGCCCGGCTCCAGGGCCGGCGTGCGGCCAGGGAAGACGCCGCGGAGTCGAGGCTGCCGCTCGCGGGGGCAACGGGTCTGCATCGATCAGGGCAGGGCGGCAGACACCGGGTGGAACCGCCTCCGGGGCCGGTGTACTGCCTGGGAAAGCGCCGCGGACTCGAGGCGGCGGCTCGCGGGGCAAGGGGTTCGCCTCGCTCGGGGCAGGGCGGCGGAAACCGGGTGGACCCGGCTCCGGGGTCGGCGTTCCGCCTCGGAGTGTGGCGCGAAGTCATGGCGGCTACTCGCGGGGGAACGGGTCTGCCTCGCTCAGGGCAGGGCGGCGGACACCGAGTGGACCCGGCTCCTAGGCCGGCGTGCCGCCGGGGAATGCGCCGCGGAGTCGAGGCAGCCGCTCGCGGGGGAAACGGATCTTCCTGGCTCGGAGCAGGGCGGCGGACACCGGGTGAAATTGGCTGCGGGGCCGGCGTGCCGCTGCGAAGTGCGCCGCCGAGTCGAGGCGTCTGCTTGCGGGGGCTAGGGGTCTGCCTCGCTCCGAGCAGGGCGGCGGACACCGGTTGGACCCGGCCCTGGGGCCGGCGTGCCGCCGCGTCGGTCGCCGTCAACTCGAGGCGGCCGCTCGCGGGGGCAAGGGGTCTGCCTCGCTCCGGGCAGGGTGGCGGACACAGGGTAGTTCCGCCTCCGGGGCCGGCTTGCCGCCGCGGAGCACGCCGCTGAGTCGAGGCGGCCGCTCGCGGGGGCCAGAAGTCTGCCTCGCTCCAGGCAGGGCGGCGGACACCGGGTGAACGCGGCTCCGGGGCCGGCGTGCCGCCGCGGAGGGCGCCGCCGACCCGAGGCGGCCGCTTGCTGGGGCAATGGAACTGCCTAGCTCCGGGCAGGGCGGCGGACACCGAGTGGACCTGGCTCCGGGGCCAGCGTGCCGCCGCGGAGGGCGCCGCCGAGTCGAGGCGGCTGTTGGCGGGGGAAACGGGCCTGCCTAGCTCCGAGCAGGGCGGCGGACACCGAGTGGACCTGGCTCCGGGGCCGGCGTGCTGCCGCATCGGGCGCCGCCGAGTGGAGGCGGCCTCTCGCGGGTGCAACGGGTCTGCCTCGCTCCAGGCAGGGCGGCGGACACCGGGTGGACCCGGCTCCAGGACAACAGGTCTACCTCGTACTTATTGCGGCGGACACCAGATCTTCCCGGATCCGGGACAACAGGTCTACCTTGCACTTAGTCTCATTGCTGCAGACACCGGGTGGACCCGGCTCCGGGGTCGGCGTTCCGCCTCGGAGGGTGCCGCGGAGTCGAGGCGGCCGCTCGCGGGGGCCAGAAGTCTGCCTCGCTTCGGGCAGGGCTGCGGACACATGTTGGACCCAACTCCGGGGCCGGCGTGCCACCGGGGAAAATGCCGCGGAGTCGAGGCAGCCGCTCGTGGGGGAAACGTGTCTGCCTCGCTCAGGGCAGGGCGGCGGACTCTGGGTGGACCCGGCTCCGGAGCAATCGTGCCGCCGCGAAGGGCTCCGCCGAGTCGAGGCGGCTGCTCGCGGGGGCAAGGGGCCTGCCTCGCTCCGATCAGGGCGGCGGACACCGGGTCGACCCGAGTCCGAGGCCGGCGTGCCGCTGCGAATGACGCCGTCGGGTCAAGGCAGCCGCTCGCGGGGGCAACGGGTCTGCCTCGCTCAGGGCAGGGCGGCGGACACTGAGTGAACCCGGCTCCGGAGCCGGCGTGCCGCCGCGCAGGTCTCCGCCGAGACGAGGCGGCTGCTCGCGGGGGCAACGGGTCTGCCTCTCTGCGGGCAGGGCTGTGGACACCGGGTGGACACGGCTCCTGGATCGGCGTGCCGCCTTGGATGGCGCCGCGGAGTTGAGGCGGCCACTCGTGGGGGCAAGTGGTCTGCCTCGCTCGGGGCAGGGCGGCGGACACCGGGTAGACCCAAATCGGGGACGGCCTGCCGACGGGGAAAGCGCCGCGGAGTCGAGGCGGCCGCTCGCGAATGCAAGGGGTCAGCCTCTCTCCGGGCAGTGCGGGGACATTGGGTGGACCCGGCTCCGGGGCCGGCGTGCCGCCGAAGAAAGCGCCGCCATGTCGAGGCAGCCGCTCGCGGGGCCAAGGGGTCTGCCTCGCTCCGGGCAGGGCGGCGGACACCGGGTGGACCCGGCTCCAGGACAACAGGTCTACCTCGTACTTATTGCGGCGGACACCAGATCTTCCCGGATCCGGGACAACAGGTCTACCTTGCACTTAGTCTCATTGCTGCAGACACCGGGTGGACCCGGCTCCGGGGTCAGCGTTCAGCCTCGGAGGGTGCCGCGGAGTCGAGGCGGCCGCTCGCGGGAGCCAAGGATCTGCCTCGCTCCGGGCAGGGCTGCAATCACCTGTTGGACCTGGCTCCGGGGCCGGCGTGCCGCCGGGGAAAGCGCCGCAAAGTCGAGGCAGCCGCTCGCGGGGGGAAACGGGTCTGCCTCGCTCAGGGCAGGGCTACGGACATTGGGTGGACCCGGCTCCGGTGCCGGCGTGCCGCCGCGGATGGCGACGACTAATCGAGGCTGCCACCTGCAGGGCAAGGAGTCTGCCTCGCTCCGGGTAGGGCGGGGACACCGGGTCGACCCGGCTTTGGGGCCGGCGTGCCGCCAAGGAAAGCGCGGCGAAATCGAGGCGGCCGCTCGCGGATACAAGGGGTCTGCCTCGCTCCGGGCAGTGCGGCGGAGAGCGGGTCGACCTGGCTCCGAGGCCGGCGTGCCGCCGGGGAAAGCGCCTGGTAGACGAGGCGGCCGCTCGCGGGGGCAAGGTGTCTGCCTCGCTCGGGGTAGGGCAGCGGACACCGGGTGGACCCAGTTTCGTGGCCTACGGGCCTCCGGAGAAAGCACCGCTGAGTCGAGGCGGCCGCTTGCTGTGGCATGATGTCTGCCTCTCTCCGGGCAGGGCGGCGATCACCGGGTGGACACGGCTCCGGGGCCGGTGTGCCGCCGCGGAACACGCCGCCGAGTCGAGGGGGCCACTCGCGGGGGCAACGGGTCTGCCTCGCTCCAGGCAGGGCGGCAGACACCGGGTGGACACGGCTCCCAGGCCGGCGTAGCGCCGCGAAGGGCGCCGCTGGGTCGAGGCGGCCACTCGCGGGGCCAAGGGGTCTGCCTCGCTCGGGGCAGGGCGGCGGACACCGGGTGGACCCGGCTCCGGGACAACAGGTCTACCTCGTACTTATTGCGGCGGACACCAGATCTTCCCGGATCCGGGACAACAGGTCTACCTTGCACTTAGTCTCATTGCTGCAGACACCGGGTGGACCCGGCTCCGGGGTTGGCGTTCCGCCTCGGAGAATGCCGCGGAGTCGAGGCGGCCGCTCGCGGGGGCCAGAAGTCTGCCTCGCTTCGGGCAGGGCTGCGGACACATGTTGGACCCAACTCCGGGGCCGGCGTGCCGCCGGGGAAAACGCCGCAGAGTCGAGCCAGCCGCTCGTGGGGGAAACGTGTCTGCCTCGCTCAGGGCAGGGCGGCGGACACTGAGTGAACCCGGCTCCGGAGCCGGCGTGCCGCCGCGAAGGTCTCCGCCGAGTCGAGGCGGCTGCTCGCGGGGGCAGGGGGCCTGCCTCGCTCCGAGCAGGGCGGCGGACACTGTGTGGACCCGGCTCCGGGGCCTCTGTGCCGCCGGGGAAAGCGCCGCGGAGTCGAGGAGGCCGCTCGCGGGGGCAAGGGGTCTGCCTCGCTCGGGGCAGGGCGGCGGACACCGGGTGGACCCGGCTCCAGGACAACAGGTCTACCTCGTACTTATTGCGGCGGACACCAGATCTTCCCGGATCCGGGACAACAGGTCTACCTTGCACTTAGTCTCATTGCTGCAGACACCGGGTGGACCCGGCTCCGGGGTCGGCGTTCCGCCTCGGAGAATGCCGCGGAGTCGAGGCGGCCGCTCGCGGGGGCCAGAAGTCTGCCTCGCTTCGGGCAGGGCTGCGGACACATGTTGGACCCAACTCCGGGGCCGGCGTGCCGCCGGGGAAGACGCCGCGGAGTCGAGCCAGCCGCTCGTGGGGGAAACGTGTCTGCCTCGCTCAGGGCAGGGCGGCGGACACTGAGTGAACCCGGCTCCGGAGCCGGCGTGCCGCCGCGAAGGTCTCCGCCGAGTCGAGGCGGCTGCTCGCGGGGGCAGGGGGCCTGCCTCGCTCCGAGCAGGGCGGCGGACACTGTGTGGACCCGGCTCCGGGGCCTCTGTGCCGCCGGGGAAAGCGCCGCGGAGTCGAGGCGGCCGCTCGCGGGGGCAAGGGGTCTGCCTCGCTCGGGGCAGGGTGGCGGACACCGGGCGGACCCGGCTTTGGGGCCGCCGGGCTGCCGGAGAAAGCGCCGCCGAGTCGAGGCGGCTGCTTGCGGTGGCATCATGTCTGCCTCGCTCCAAGTGGGGCGGTGAACACCGGGTGGACCCGGCTCCAGGGCCGGCGTGCCGCCGCGGATCACGCTACAGAGTCAAGGCAGCCGCTCGCGGGGACAACGAGTCTGCCTCTCTCCACGCAGGTCGGCAGAAACCGGGTGGACCCGGATCCGGGGCCGGCGTGCAGCCGGGGAAAGCGCCGCAGAGTCAAGGCGGGCGCTGGCAGGGGCAACGTGTCTGCCTCGCTCAGGGCAGTGCGGCAAACACAGGCTGGACCCAACTCCGGGGCCGGCGTGCCGCCGGGGGGGCGCCGCCGAGTCGAGGCGGCCGCTCGCGAGGGCAAGGGGTCTGCCTCGCTCCAGGCAGGGCGACGGACATCCATTGGACCTGGCTCTGGGGCCGGCGTGCCGCCGGGGATAGCGCCGCGGAGTCGAGGCAGCCGCTCGCAAGGGAAACGGGTCTGCCTCGCTCAGGGCAGGGCGGCGGACACCCATTGGACCCGGCTCCGGGGACGGCGTGCCACCAGGGAAAGCGCCGCAGAGTCGAGGCAGCCGCTCGCGGGGGAAACGGGTCTGCCTCACTCTTTGCAGGGCGGCGGACACCGGGTCGACCCGGCTCCGGGGCCAGAGTGCCGCCGCGGAGAGCGCCGCCAAGTCGAGGCGGCTGCTCGCGGGGGCAAGGGGCCTGCCTCGCTCCGGGCAAGGCGGCAAACACCAGGTGGACTTGGCTCCGGGGCCGGCGTGCCGCCGGGGAAAACGCCGCGGAGTCGAGGCGGCCGCTCGCAGGGGCAACGGGTCTGCCTTGCTCCGAGCAGGGCGGCGGACACCAAGTGGACCCGGCTCCGGGGCCGGCGTGCCGCTCCGGAAGGCGCCGCCGAGTCGAGGTGGCCGCTTGCGGAGACAAGGGGTCTGCCTCACTCCGGGCAGGACGGCAGACGCCGGGTGGACCCTGCTCCCTTGCCAGCGTGCCGCCACAGAAGGCGCCGCCGACGAGGAGGTCGCTCGCGAAGGCAAGGGGTCTGCCTCGCTTAGGGCAGAGCGGCGGGCACCGGGTGGACCCAGCTCCGGGGCCGGCGTGCCACCGCGAATGGCGCCGCCGAGTCGCGGCGGCTGCTCGCGGGAGCAACGGGTCTGCCTTACTCCGGGAAGGGCGGCGGACACCTGGTGTACCCAGCTCCTGGGTCAGCGTGCCGCCTTGGAGGGCGCCGAGGAGTCGAGGCGGTCTCTCGCGGGCCAACGGGTCTGCCTCGCTTCAGGCAGGGCAACGGACAACGGGTAGACCCGGCTTCGGGTCCGGCGTCCCGCCGCGGAGGCCGCCGCCGAGTCGAGGCAGCCGCTCGCGGGGCAAGGGGACTGCCTCGCTCCGGGCAGGGATGCGGACACCGGTTGGACTTGGCTCCAAGGCCGGCGTGCCGCCGGGAAAAACGTTGCGGAGTCGAGGCGGCCGCTCGCGGAGGCAATGGGTCTGCCTCGCTCCGGGCAGGGGGGTGGACACCGGGTCGACACGGCTTCGGGGCCGGCGTGCCGCCGGGGAAAACGCCGCGGAGTTGAGGCGGGCGCTGGCGGGGGACTCGTGTCTGCCTCGCTCAGGGCAACGCAACGGACACCGTGTGGACACGGCTCCCGGGCAGGCGTAGCGCCGCGAAAGGCGCCGCCAAGTCGAGGCGGCCACTCGCGGGAGCAAGGGGTCTGCCTCGCTCCGGCCAGGGCTGCCGACACCGGGTGGACCAAACTCCAAGGTCTGCCTGCCGACGGGGAAAGCGCCGCGGAGTCAAGGCGGCCGCTCACGGGTGCAACGGATCTGCCTCGCTCCCAGCAGGGCGGCAGACACCGGGTGGACCCAGCTCCGGGGTTGGCGTGCTGCCGCGGAGGGCGCTGCCGTGTTGAGGCGGCCGATCGCGGGGGCAACGGGTTAGCCTCGCTCCAGGCATGGCGGCGGACACTGGGTGGACCCGGCTCCAGGGCCGGAGAGCCACCGCAAGGGGCATTGCCATGCCGAGGCCGCCGCTTGCAAAGGCAACGGGTCTGACTCGCTCCGGGCAGGGCGGGGGACACCGGGTGGAACTTGGTCCGGGGCCGGCGTGCCGCCGCAAAGGGCGTCACGGAGTCGAGGCGGTTGCTGGCGGGGGGAAAGGGTTCTGCCTCGCTCCGGGCCGGGCGGTGGACACCGGGTGGATCCGCCTCCAGGGCCGGCGTGCCGCCGCGGAGGGCACCATCGAGTCGAGGCGGCCGCTCGCGGGGGCAAGGGGTCTGCTTCGCTCCAGGCAGGGAAGCGGACAGCAGGTCGACCCGGCTCCGGGGCCGACATGCCGCCGGAGAAAGCGCCGTCGAGTCGAGGAGGCCGCTCGCGGGGGCATGTTGTCTGCCTCGCAACGGGCAGGGTTGCGGACACCGGGTGGACCCTACTTTGAGGCCAGCCTGCCGACGGGGAAAGCGCTGCGGAGTCGAGGCTGTTGCTCGCGGGGTCAAGGGGTCTGCCTCGCTCCGGGCAGGGCGGCGGACAGCGGGTCGACCCGTCTCCGGGTCTGGCGTTCCGCCAGTGAATGCGCCAGGGAGTCGAGGCGGCCGGTCGCGGGGGCAAGGGGTCTGCCTTGCTCGGGGCAGGACGGCGGACACCGGGTGGACTCGGCTCCGGGGCCAGCGTGCCACCGGGAAAGTGCCGTTGAATCGACGCGGCCGCTCCCGAGGGCAAATGGTCTGCCTCGCTCGGGGCAGGGCGGCGGACACCGGGTGGACCCGGCTCCGAGGCCAGCGTGCCGCCGCGGAGAGCGCAGCCGAGTCGGGGCGGCCGCTCGCGGGGCAAGGGATCTGCCTTGCTCCGGGCAGGGCGGCGGACACCGGGTGGACCCGGCTCCAGGGCCAGCGTGAGGCTGGGAAAAGCGCCGCATGGTCGAGGCGGCAGCTCGCGGGGGCAAGGGGTCTGCCTCGCTCCAGGAATTGCGGCGGACACCGGGTGGACCTGGCTCCGGGGCCGGCGTCCCGCCGGGAAAGTGCCGTGGAGTCGAGGCGGCCGCTCACGGGGGCAACGGATTTGCCTCGCTACAGGCAGGGCGGCGGACACCGGGTCCGCCCGGCTCCGAGGCCGGCGTGCCGCCGCGGAGGACGCCGCCGAATCGAGGCAGGCACTCGCGGGGGGAAGGGGTTTGCCTCGCTCCGGGCAGGACGGCGGACACCAAGTGCAGCCGGCACCGGGATCGACGTTCCGCCTTGGAGGGCGCCGCGGAGTTGAGGCGGCCGCTCGCGGGGGCAAGGGGTCTGCCTCGCTCCAGGAATAGGGCGGCACGGGTTCCACCCGGTCGGGGCCGACGTGCCGCCGCGAAGAGCGCATCGAGTCGAGGCGGCCGCTCGCGGGGGCAAGGGGTCTGCCTCGCTCCGGCAGGCGGCGGAACACCGGTGGACCCGATCCGGGGCGCGTTGCCTCCGCGGAGGACGACGCGAATCGAGGCGGCCGCTCGCAGGGTCATGGTGTCTGCCTCGCTCCGTGCAGGGCGGCGAACACCGGTGGTCCCGGCTCCAGGGCCAGCGTGCCGCCGCGGCGAGCGCAGCCGAGTCGGGGCGGCCGCTCGCGAAGGCAAGGGATCTGCCTCGCTCCGGGCAGGGCGGCGGACACCGGGTGGACCTGGTCCGGGGCCGGCGTGCCGCCGGAAAAGTGCCCTGGAGTCGTGGCGGCCGCTCAAGGGGACAACAGATTTGCCCGCACCAGGCAGGGCGGCAGACACCGGGTCCTTCCGGCTCCGGGGCCGGCATGCCGCCACGAGGACGTTTGCCGAATCGAGGCAGTCACACGCGGGCAAGGGTCTGCCTCGCTCCGGGCAGGAGGGCGACACCGGTGCAGCCGGCACCGGGATCAGCGTTCTGCCTTGGAGGGCGCCGCGGAATCTAGGCGGCCGCTCGTGGAGGCAAGGGGTCTGCCTCGGTCCAGCAGGGCGGCGGACACCGGGTGGACCCGGATCCGGGCCGGCGTGCCGCCGGGGAAAGCGCCGCCGAGTCGAGGCGGCCGCTCGCGGGGTCAAGGGGTCTGCCTCGCTCCGGCAGGACGGCGGACACCCGGGTGGTCCCGGCTCCGGGCCAGCGTGAGGCCGCGGAAAGAGCCGCGGAGTCGAGGCGGCAGCTCGCGGGGCAAGGGTCTGCCTCGCTCCAGGAATTGCGGCGGACACCGGGTGGACCTGGCTCCGGGCCGGCGTTCCCGCCGGAAAGTGCCCTGGAGTCGAGGCGGCCGCTCACGGGGGCAACGGATTTGCCTCGCACCGGGCAGGGCGGCGGACACCGGGTCCCCCGGCTCCCGAGTGCCGGCGTGCCGCCGCGGAGGAAAGCGCCGCCGAGTCGAGTGGCCGCTCGCGGGGGCAAGGCGTCTCTGCTTCGCTCCGGCAGGACGAGCGGACACCGGGTGGACCCGGATCCGGAGCCGGCGTTCCTCCGCGTAGGACCCCGCCGAGTCGAGGCGGCCGCTCGCGGGGGGCAACGGGTCTGCCTCACTCCGGGCAGAACGGCGGACACCGGGTGGACCCGGCTCCGGTGTCGGCGTGCCGCCTGGGAGGGCGCCGCAGAGTCGAGGCTGTCGCTCGCGGGGTCAAGGGGTCTGCCTCGCTCCGAGCAGGGCGGCGCACACCAGATGGATCCGACTCCGGGGCACAAGTGCCGCCGCGGAGGGCGACGCTGAATCGAGGCGGCCGCTCGCAGGGTCATGGTGTCTGCCTCGCTCCGTGCAGGGTGGCGAACACCGGGTGGTCCCGGCTCCGGGGCCAGCGTGAGGCCGCGGAAAGAGCCGCGGAGTCGAGGCGGCTGCTCGCGGGAGCAAGGGGTCTGCCTCGCTCCGGGCAGGGCGGCGGACACCGGGTGGACCTGGTCCTGGGCCGGCGTCCCGCCGGAAAAGTGCCTGGAGTCGAGGGCGGCCGCTCAAGGGGGACAACGGATTTGCCTCGCACCAGGGCAGGGCGGTCAGACACGCGGGGCGCACGCCGGCTCCGGGGCCGGCAGTGCCGCCAGCGGAAGGACGTTCGCCGAATCGAGCAGTCACCTCGCGGGGGGAAGAGGGGCCTGCCTCGCTCCAGGGCAGGACGGGCGGACACCAAGGGTGCGGCCGTGCACGCGGGATCGACGTTCTGCCTTGGAAGGGCGCCGCGGAAGTTAGGGGCGGGCCGGCTCGTTGGAGGGGAAAGGGGGTCTGGCCGGCGGTCGAGGTATGGGCGGCGGACAACCGGTTTGACCTGGTCCGGGCCGGCGTCCCGCCGGAAAGTGCCCTGGATTCGAGGCGGCCGCTCAAGGTTTGCCCGATGCCCCAAACAGAACACAAACTAACAGACTCTGTTTATGCGGTGCTTTATTCAGGCCCGGAACCTGCGACTAGCGTCCAAAGTCAGGTCTTACAGCTCCCTTTTTCCATCAGGTTTTATACCTTTTTACAAAGTGGTCTACGTGCAGAATACACATTCTTCAAACAACACAGATACATAAATCTTGCAGGTATCATTCCTAAAAGTTATAAATTCTGCATGCTTGTCTACTTAGAACTATAGGCTACCCCCCTTAATCCCCCTTGTATGTTTGCCCACCACCAGAACCCTTTATTTATTATTATTATACTTTAGCCTTATCTTGAAAGTTTCTAGATGTCCTATATGCTCTACTAATCCTTTGATTATTGTTTTCCAGTTCTAAATGTTCTATATGCTCTACTAATTCTTTTCACTATTGTTTCACAAGGTAGGTTCTCAGGGCCTGTCCGAAAACTGCAGTTTTCTAAGCCTTAGCATGACTACTACTATATCTACATTAGTCCTTTTTCTCATTATTTCGGTATCAAAGGGGACAACGGATTTGCCTCGCTCCGGGCAGGGCGGCGGACACCGGTCCACCCGGCTCTGGGCCGGCATGCCGCCACGGAGGACATTGCCGAATCGAGGCAGTCACTCGCGGGGGGAAGGGGTTTGCCTCGCTCCGGGCAGGAGGGCGGACACCGGGTGCAGCCGGCACAGGATCAGCGTTCTGCCTTGGAGGGCGCCGCGGAGTCGAGGCGGCCGCTCGCGGGGGCAAGGGGTCTGCCTCGCTCCGGGCAGGACGGCGGACACCGGGTGGACCCGGATCCGGGGCCGGCTTTCCGCCGCGTAGGACCCCGCCGAATCGAGACGGCCGCTCGCGTGGGCAACGGGTCTGCCTCGCTCCGGGCAGGGGGCGGACACCGGGTCGACACGGCTTTGGGGCCGGCGTGCCGCCGGAGAAAGCGCCGCGGAGTCGAGGCTGTTGCTCGCGGGGTCAGGGTCTGCCTCGCTCCGGGCTAGGCGGCGGACACCGGGTCCACCCGTCTCCGGGTCTGGCGTTCCGCCAGTGAATGCGCCAGGAGTCGAGTCGGCCGGTCGCGGGGGCAAGGTGTCTGCCTTGCTCGGGCAGGCGGCGACACCGGGTGGACTCGGCCCGGTGGCCAGCGTGCCACCGGGAAAGTGCCGTTGAATCGACGCGGCCGCTCCCGAGGCAAATGTCTGCCCCGCTCGGCAGGCGGCGGACACCGGGTGGACCCGCTCCGAGGCCAGCGTGCCGTCGCGGAGAGCGCAGCCGAGTCTGGCGGCCGCTTGCGGGCAAGGGATCTGCCTTGCTCCGGGCAGGGCGGCGGACACCGGGTGGACCCGGCTCCGGGGCCGGCGTGCCGCCGGGGAAAGCGCCGCCGAGTCGAGGCGGCCGCTCGCGGGGTCAAGGGGCCGGCGTTCCGCCGCGTAGGACCCCGCCGAATCGAGACGGCCGCTCGCGTGGGCAATGGGTCTGCCTCGCTCTGGGCAGGGGCGGACACCGGTCGACACGGCTTTGGGGCCGGCGTGCCGCCGGAGAAAGCGCCGCGAGTCGAGGCTGTTGCTCGCGGGTCAAGGGGTCTGCCTCGCTCCGGGCAGGAGGGCGGACACCGGGTGCAGCCGGCACCGGGATCAGGTTCTGCCTTGGAGGGCGCCGCGGAGTCGAGGCTGCCGCTCGCGGGGCAAGGGGTCTGCCTCGGTCCAGGCAGGCGACGGACACCGGTGGACCCGGCTCCGGGCCGGCGTCCCGCCGGAAAGTGCCGTGGAGTCGAGGCGGCGCCGCTCACGGGGGCAACGGATTTGCCTCGCACCAAGTAGTGCGGCGGACACCGGGTCCACCCGGCTCCGGGGCCGGCATGCCGCCACGGAGGACGTTGCGAATCGAGGCAGTCACTCGCGGGGGAAGGGGTTTGCCTCGCTCCGGGCAGGAGGGCAGACACCGGGTGCAGCCGGCACCGGGATCAGCGTTCTGCCTTGGAGGACGCCGCGGAATCGAGGCGGCCGCTCGCGGAGGCAAGGGTCTGCCTCGGTCCAGGCAGGGCGCGGACACCGGTGGACCCGCTCCGGGGCCGGCGTGCCGCCGGGGAAAGCGCCGCCGATTCGAGGCGGCCGCTCGCGGGGTCAAGGGTCTGCCTCGCTCCGGGCAGGACGGCGGACACCGGGTGGACCCGGATCCGGGGCCGGCGTTCCGCCGCGTAGGACCCCGCCGAATCGAGACGGCCGCTCGCGTGGGCAACGGGTCTGCCTCGCTCTGGGCAGGGGGCGGACACCGGGTCGACACGGCTTTGGGCCGGCGTGCCGCCGGAGAAAGCGCCGCGGAGTCGAGGCTGTTGCTCGCGGGGGCAAGGGGTTTGCCTCGCTCCGGGCAGGAGGGCGGACAGCGGGTCGACCCGTCTCCGGGTCTGGCGTTCCGCCAGTGAATGCGCCAGGGAGTCGAGGCGGCCGGTCGCGGGGGCAAGGGGTCTGCCTAGCTCGGGCAGGGCAGCGGACACCGGGTGGACTCGGCTCCGGGGCAAGCGTGCCACCGGGAAAGTGCCGTTGAATCGATGCGGCCGCTCCCGAGGGAAAATGGTCTGCCTCGCTCGGGGCAGGACGGCGGACACCGGTGGACCCGGCTCCGAGGCCAGCGTGCTGCCGCGGAGAGTGCAGCCGAGTCGGGGCGGCCGCTCGCGGGCAAGGGATCTGCCTTGCTCCGGCAGGCGGCGGACACCGGTGGACCCGGCTCCAGGGCCAGCGTGAGCTGGGAAAAGCGCCGCATGGTCGAGGCGGCAGCTCGCGGGGGCAAGGGGTCTGCCTCGCTCCAGGAATTGCGGCGGACACCGGGTGGACCCGGCTCCAGGACAACAGGTCTACCTCGTACTTATTGCGGCGGACACCAGATCTTCCCGGATCCGGGACAACAGGTCTACCTTGCACTTAGTCTCATTGCTGCAGACACCGGGTGGACCCGGCTCCGGGGTTGGCGTTCCGCCTCGGAGAATGCCGCGGAGTCGAGGCGGCCGCTCGCGGGGGCCAGAAGTCTGCCTCGCTTCGGGCAGGGCTGCGGACACATGTTGGACCCAACTCCGGGGCCGGCGTGCCGCCGGGGAAGACGCCGCGGAGTCGAGCCAGCCGCTCGTGGGGGAAACGTGTCTGCCTCGCTCAGGGCAGGGCGGCGGACACTGAGTGAACCCGGCTCCGGAGCCGGCGTGCCGCCGCGAAGGTCTCCGCCGAGTCGAGGCGGCTGCTCGCGGGGGCAGGGGGCCTGCCTCGCTCCGAGCAGGGCGGCGGACACTGTGTGGACCCGGCTCCGGGGCCTCTGTGCCGCCGGGGAAAGCGCCGCGGAGTCGAGGCGGCCGCTCGCGGGGGCAAGGGGTCTGCCTCGCTCGGGGCAGGGTGGCGGACACCGGGCGGACCCGGCTTTGGGGCCGCCGGGATGCCGGAGAAAGCGCCGCCGAGTCGAGGCGGCTGCTTGCGGTGGCATCATGTCTGCCTCGCTCCAAGTGGGGCGGTGAACACCGGGTGGACCCGGCTCCAGGGCCGGCGTGCCGCCGCGGATCACGCTACAGAGTCAAGGCAGCCGCTCGCGGGGACAACGAGTCTGCCTCTCTCCACGCAGGTCGGCAGAAACCGGGTGGACCCGGATCCGGGGCCGGCGTGCAGCCGGGGAAAGCGCCGCAGAGTCAAGGCGGGCGCTGGCAGGGGCAACGTGTCTGCCTCGCTCAGGGCAGTGCGGCAAACACAGGGTGGACCCAACTCCGGGTCCGGCGTGCCGCCGGGGGGGCGCCGCCGAGTCGAGGCGGCCGCTCGCGAGGGCAAGGGGTCTGCCTCGCTCCAGGCAGGGCGACGGACATCCATTGGACCTGGCTCTGGGGCCGGCGTGCCGCCGGGGATAGCGCCGCGGAGTCGAGGCAGCCGCTCGCAAGGGAAACGGGTCTGCCTCGCTCAGGGCAGGGCGGCGGACACCCATTGGACCCGGCTCCGGGGACGGCGTGCCACCAGGGAAAGCGCCGCAGAGTCGAGGCAGCCGCTCGCGGGGGAAACGAGTCTGCCTCACTCTTTGCAGGGCGGCGGACACCGGGTCGACCCGGCTCCGGGGCCAGAGTGCCGCCGCGGAGAGCGCCGCCAAGTCGAGGCGGCTGCTCGCGGGGGCAAGGGGCCTGCCTCGCTCCGGGCAAGGCGGCAAACACCAGGTGGACTTGGCTCCGGGGCCGGCGTGCCGCCGGGGAAAACGCCGCGGAGTCGAGGCGGCCGCTCGCAGGGGCAACGGGTCTGCCTTGCTCCGAGCAGGGCGGCGGACACCAAGTGGACCCGGCTCCGGGGCCGGCGTGCCGCTCCGGAAGGCGCCGCCGAGTCGAGGTGGCCGCTTGCGGAGACAAGGGGTCTGCCTCACTCCGGGCAGGGCGGCGGACACCGGGTGAACCCGGCTCCAGGGCAGGAGTGCCGCCGCGGTGGGCGCCGCTGAGTCGAGGCGGCCGCGCGTGGGGCAAGGGGTCTGCCTCGCTTTGGGCAGGACGGCAGACGCCGGGTGGACCCTGCTCCCTTGCCAGCGTGCCGCCACAGAAGGCGCCGCCGACGAGGAGGTCGCTCGCGAAGGCAAGGGGTCTGCCTCGCTTAGGGCAGAGCGGCGGGCACCGGGTGGACCCAGCTCCGGGGCCGGCGTGCCACCGCGAATGGCGCCGCCGAGTCGCGGCGGCTGCTCGCGGGAGCAACGGGTCTGCCTTACTCCGGGAAGGGCGGCGGACACCTGGTGTACCCAGCTCCTGGGTCAGCGTGCCGCCTTGGAGGGCGCCGAGGAGTCGAGGCGGTCTCTCGCGGGCCAACGGGTCTGCCTCGCTTCAGGCAGGGCAACGGACAACGGGTAGACCCGGCTTCGGGTCCGGCGTCCCGCCGCGGAGGGCGCCATCGAGTCGAGGCGGCCGCTCGCGGGGGCATAGGGGTCTGCCTCGCTCCGGGCAGGGGGGTGGACACCGGGTCGACACGGCTTCGGGGCCGGCGTGCCGCCGGGGAAAACGCCGCGGAGTTGAGGCGGGCGCTGGCGGGGGACTCGTGTCTGCCTCGCTCAGGGCAACGCAACGGACACCGTGTGGACACGGCTCCCGGGCAGGCGTAGCGCCGCGAAAGGCGCCGCCAAGTCGAGGCGGCCACTCGCGGGAGCAAGGGTTCTGCCTCGCTCCGGCCAGGGCTGCCGACACCGGGTGGACCAAACTCCAAGGTCTGCCTGCCGTCGGGGAAAGCGCCGCGGAGTCAAGGCGGCCGCTCACGGGTGCAACGGGTCTGCCTCGCTCCCAGCAGGGCGGCAGACACCGGGTGGACCCGGCTCCGGGGTTGGCGTGCTGCCGCGGAGGGCGCTGCCGTGTTGAGGCGGCCGATCGCGGGGGCAACGGGTTAGCCTCGCTCCAGGCATGGCGGCGGACACTGGGTGGACCCGGCTCCAGGGCCGGAGAGCCACCGCAAGGGGCATTGCCATGCCGAGGCCGCCGCTTGCAAAGGCAACGGGTCTGACTCGCTCCGGGCAGGGCGGGGGACACCGGGTGGAACTTGGTCCGGGGCCGGCGTGCCGCCGCAAAGGGCGTCACGGAGTCGAGGCGGTTGCTGGCGGGGGGAAAGGGTTCTGCCTCGCTCCGGGCCGGGCGGTGGACACCGGGTGGATCCGCCTCCAGGGCCGGCGTGCCGCCGCGGAGGGCACCATCGAGTCGAGGCGGCCGCTCGCGGGGGCAAGGGGTCTGCTTCGCTCCAGGCAGGGCGGCGGACAGCAGGCCGACCCGGCTCCGGGGCCGACATGCCGCCGGAGAAAGCGCCGCCGAGTCGAGGAGGCCGCTCGCGGGGGCATGTTGTCTGCCTCGCAACGGGCAGGGTTGCGGACACCGGGTGGACCCTACTTTGAGGCCGGCCTGCCGACGGGGAAAGCGCTGCGGAGTCGAGGCTGTTGCTCGCGGGGTCAAGGGGTCTGCCTCGCTCCGGGCAGGGCGGCGGACAGCGGGTCGACCCGTCTCCGGGTCTGGCGTTCCGCCAGTGAATGCGCCAGGGAGTCGAGGCGGCCGGTCGCGGGGGCAAGGGGTCTGCCTTGCTCGGGGCAGGGCGGCGGACACCGGGTGGACTCGGCTCCGGGGCCAGCGTGCCACCGGGAAAGTGCCGTTGAATCGACGCGGCCGCTCCCGAGGGCAAATGGTCTGCCTCGCTCGGGGCAGGGCGGCGGACACCGGGTGGACCCGGCTCCGAGGCCAGCGTGCCGCCGCGGAGAGCGCAGCCGAGTCGGGGCGGCCGCTCGCGGGGCAAGGGATCTGCCTTGCTCCGGGCAGGGCGGCGGACACCGGGTGGACCCGGCTCCAGGGCCAGCGTGAGGCTGGGAAAAGCGCCGCATGGTCGAGGCGGCAGCTCGCGGGGGCAAGGGGTCTGCCTCGCTCCAGGAATTGCGGCGGACACCGGGTGGACCTGGCTCCGGGGCCGGCGTCCCGCCGGGAAAGTGCCGTGGAGTCGAGGCGGCCGCTCACGGGGGCACGGATTTGCCTCGCTACAGGCAGGGCGGCGGACACCGGGTCCACCCGGCTCCGGGGCCGGCGTGCCGCCGCGGAGGGCGCCATCGAGTCGAGGCGGCCGCATCGCGGGGGCAAGGGGGTCTGCTTCGCTCCGGGCAGGACGGCGGACACCGGTGGACCCGGATCCGAGCCGGCGTTCCTCCGCGTAGGACCCCGCCGAGTCGAGGCGGCCGCTCGCGGGGTCAAGGGGTCTGCCTCGCTCCGAGCAGGGCGGCGGACAGCGTGTCGACACGGATCCGGTGGCCGGCATGCCGGCCGCGAAGAGCGTTAGCCGAGTCGATGCTGCCGCTCTGCGGGGGCAAGGGTTCTGCCTCGCTCCGAGCAGGGCGGCGCACACCAGATGGGATCCCGACTATCGGGCACGAGTGCCGCCGCGGAGGGCGCCGCCGAGTCGAGGCGGCCGCTCTCGGGGGCAAGGTGTCTGCCTCGCTCCGTGCAGGGCGGCGGACACCGGGTGGACCCGGCTCTGAGGCTGGCGTGCCGCCGGGGAAAGCTCCGCGGAGTCAAAGCGGCCACTCGCGGGGGCAAGGGGTCTGCCTTGCTCCGGGCAGGGCGGCGGACACCGGGTGGTCCCTCCGGGGCCAGCGTGAGGCCGCGGAAAGAGCCGCGGAGTCGAGGCGGCAGCTCGCGGGGGCAAGGGGTCTGCCTCGCTCCAGGAATTGCGGCGGACACCGGGTGGACCTGGCTCCGGGGCCGGCGTCCCGCCGGGAAAGTGCCCTGGAGTCGAGGCGGCCGCTCACGGGGCAACGGATTTGCCTCGCTACAGGCAGGGCGGCGGACACCGGGTCCGCCCGGCTCCGAGGCCGGCGTGCCGCCGCGGAGGACGCCGCCGAATCGAGGCAGGCACTCGCGGGGGAAGGGGTTTGCCTCGCTCCGGGCAGGACGGCGGACACCAAGTGCAGCCGGCACCGGGATCGACGTTCCGCCTTGGAGGGCGCCGCGGAGTTGAGGCGGCCGCTCGCGGGGGCAAGGGGTCTGCCTCGCTCCAGGAATTGCGGCGGACACCGGGGGGGCCCTGCTCCGGGGCCGGCGTCCCGCCGGGAAAGTGCCCTGGAGTCGAGGCGGCCGCTCACGGGGGCAACGGATTTGCCCGCACCGGGCAGGGCGGCGGACACCGGGTCCACCCGGCTCCGGGGCCGGCGTGCCGCCGCGGAGGGCGCCATTGAGTCGAGGCGGCCGCTCGCGTCCCGGTGCAAACGGGTCCTGCCTACACGTCCGGCAAGAACGGCGGACACCGGGTGGACCCGGCTCCGGTGTCGGCGTGCCGCCTGGGAGGGCGCCGCAGAGTCGAGGCTGTCGCTCGCGGGGTCAAGGGGTCTGCCTCGCTCCGAGCAGGGCGGCGGACAGCGTGTCGACCCGGATCCGGGGCCGGCATGCCGCCGCGAAGAGCGCTGCCGAGTCGATGCTGCCGCTCGCGGGGGCAAGGGGTCTGCCTCGCTCCGAGCAGGGCGGCGCACACCAGATGGATCCGACTCCGGGGCACGAGTGCCGCCGCGGAGGGCGACGACCTGAATCGAGGCGGCCGCTCGCAGGGTCATGGTGTCTGCCTCGCTCCGTGCAGGGCGGCGAACACGGGTGGTCCCCGGCATCCAGGGCCAGCGTGCCGCCGCGGCGAGCGCGCAGCCGAGTTCGGGGCGGCCGCTCGCGAAGGCAAGGGATCTGCCTCGCTCCGGGCAGGGCGGCGGACACCGGGTGGCCCTGGTCCGGGGCCGGCGTCCCGCCGGGAAAGTGCCGTGGAGTCGAGGCGGCCGCTCACGGGGGCAACGGATTTGCCTCGCACCAAGTAGTGCGGCGGACACCGGGTCCACCCGGCTCCGGGGCCGGCGTGCCGCCGCGGAAGACGCCGCCGAATCGAGGCAGTCACTCGCGGGGGGAAGGGGTTTTCCTCGCTCCGGGCAGGACGGCGGACACCAAGTGCGGCCGGCACCGGGATCGACGTTCCGCCTTGGAGGGCGCCGCGGAGTTGAGGCGGCCGCTCGCGGGGGCAAGGGGTCTGCCTCGGTCGAGGTATGGCGGCGGACACCGGGTTGACCTGGTCCGGGGCCGGCGTCCCGCCGGGAAAGTGCCCTGGATTCGAGGCGGCCGCTCAAGGTGTTGCCCGATGCCCCAAACAGAACACAAACTAACAGACTCTGTTTATGCGGTGCTTTATTCAGGGCCCGGGGAACCTGCGGACTAGCGTCCAAAGTCAGGATCCCACAGCTCCCTTTTTCCATCAGGTTTTTATACCTTTTTACAAAGTGGTCTACGTGCAGAAATACACATTCTTCAAAACAACACAGATACATAAATCTTGCAGGTATCATTCCTAAAAGTTATAATTCTGCATGCTTGTCTACTTAGAACTATAGGCTACCCCCCTTAATCCCCCTTGTATGTTTGCCCACCACCAGAACCCTTTATTTATTATTATTATACTTTAGCCTTATCTTGAAAGTTTCTAGATGTCCTATATGCTCTACTAAATCCTTTGATTATTGTTTTCACAGTTCTAAATGTTCTATATGCTCTACTAATTCTTTTCACTATTGTTTCACAAGGTAGGTTCTCAGGGCCTGTCCGAAAACTGCAGTTTTCTAAGCCTTAGCATGACTACTACTATATCTACATTAGTCCTTTTTCTCATTATTGGTATCAAAGGGGACAACGGATTTGCCTCGCTCCGGGCAGGGCGGCGGACACCGGGTCCACCCGGCTCTGGGGCCGGCATGCCGCCACGGAGGACGTTGCCGAATCGAGGCAGTCACTCGCGGGGGGAAGGGTTTGCCTCGCTCCGGGCAGGAGGGCGGACACCGGGTGCAGCCGGCACCGGGATCAGGGTTCTGCCTTGGAGCGCGCCGCGGAGTCGAGGCGGCCGCTCGCGGGGTTAAGGGGTCTGCCTCGCTCCGGGCAGGACGGCGGACACCGGGTGGACCCGGATCCGGGGCCGGCTTTCCGCCGCGTAGGACCCCGCCGAATCGAGACGGCCGCTCGCGTGGGCAACGGGTCTGCCTCGCTCCGGGCAGGGGGGCGGACACGGGTCGACACGGCTTTGGGGGGCCGGCGTGCCGCCGGCAGAAAGCGCTAAAGCGGACAGATCGAGGCCTAGGTTGCTACCGCGGGGTCAAGGGGTTCTGCCATCCGCTCCGGGCAGGGCTGCGCGGACAGCGGGTCGAACCCGTCTCGGGTCGGGCGTTCCGCCAGTGTAATGCGCCAGGGATTCCGAGCTTCCGGCTCTCGCGGATGGGCAGTGGTCTGCCTTCGGGCTCGGGGGCAGGGCGGCGGACAGAACCGGGTGGATTCGGCTCCGGGGCCAGGCTGTGTCACCGGGAAAGGTGCCGTTGAATCGACGCGGCGGCAGGCTGAACGTCCCGAGGCAAATGGTCGGCCTCAGCTTCTCGAGGGCAGGGCGGCCGGACACCGGGTGGACCCGGCTCCGAGGCCAGCGTGCCGCCGCGGAGGCGCCCGCCGAGTCGAGGCGGCCGCTCGCGGGGCAAGGGTCTGCCTCGCTCCGTGCAGGGCGGCGGACACCGGTGGACCCGGCTCCGGGCCGGCGTGCCGCCGGGAGAAGGCGCCGCGATCGAGGCGGCCGCTCGCGGGGGAAAGGGCGTGTGCTCGCTCCGGCAGGCGGCGGACACCGGGTGGCCCGGCTCCGGGGCCGGCGTGCCGCCGCGAGAGACCGCCCCGAATCGAGGCGGCCGCTCGCGGGGCAAGGGGTCTGCCTCGCTCCGGGCAGGGCGGCGGACACCGGTACCCCTCCGGGCACAGTGCCGCCAGGAGGACGACGCGAGTCGAGGCGGTCCGCTCGCGGGGCCAGGGGTCTGACTCGCTCCAGGCAGGGCGGCGGACACCGGGTGGACCCGGCTCCGGGTCCCGCGTGCCGCCGCGTGGGGCGCCGCGGAGTCGAGGCAGCCGCTCGCGGGGGCAAGGGGTCTGCCTCACTCCGGGCAGGGCGGCGGACACCGGGTGGACCTGGCTCCGGGGCCGGCGTCCCGCCGGGAAAGTGCCGTGGAGTCGAGGCGGCCGCTCACGGGGGCAACGGATTTGCCTCGCACCAAGGCAGGGCGGCGGACACCGGGTCCACCCGGCTCCGGGGCCGGCATGCCGCCACGGAGGACGTTGCCGAATCGAGGCAGTCACTCGCGGGGGGAAGGGGTTTGCCTCGCTCCGGGCAGGAGGGCGGACACCGGGTGCAGCCGGCACCGGGATCAGCGTTCTGCCTTGGAGGGCGCCGCGGAGTCGAGGCGGCCGCTCGCGGGGGCAAGGGGTCTGCCTCGGTCCAGGCAGGGCGGCGGACACCGGGTGGACCCGGCTCCGGGGCCGGCGTGCCGCCGGGGAAAGCGCCGCCGAGTCGAGGCGGCCGCTCGCGGGGTCAAGGGGTCTGCCTCGCTCCGGGCAGGACGGCGGACACCGGGTGGACCCGGATCCGGGGCCGGCGTTCCGCCGCGTAGGACCCCGCCGAATCGAGACGGCCGCTCGCGTGGGCAACGGGTCTGCCTCGCTCCGGGCAGGGGGGGCGGACACCGGTCGACACGGCTTTGGGGCCGGCGTGCCGCCGAGAAAGCGCCGCGGATCGAGGCTGTTGCTCGCGGGGTCAAGGGGTCTGCCTCGCTCCGGGCAGGCGGACGGACAGCGGGTCGACCCGTCCTCCGGGTCTGCGTTCCGCAGTGAATGGCTCCAGGAGTCGAGGCGCCGGTCCGCGGGGGCAAGGTGTCTGCCTTGCTCGGGGCAGGGCGGCGGAACACACGGGTGGACTTCGGCCTTCCGGGGCCAGCGTGTCCACCGGGAAAGTGCCGTTGATCGACGCGGCCGCTCCCGAGGGCAAATGGTCTGCCTCGCTCGTGGCATGGCGGCGGACACCGGGTGGTACCCGGCTCCGAATGCCAGCTTGCTGCCGCGGAGAGCGCAGCCTATCTGGGTCGCCGCCGCGGGCAAGGGTCTGCCTTGCTCCGGGCAGGGCGGCGGACACCGGTGGACCCGGCTCCAGGGCCAGCGTGAGGCTGGGAAAAGCGCCGCATGGTCGAGGCGGCAGCTCGCGGGGGCAAGGGGTCTGCCTCGCTCCAGGAATTGCGGCGGACACCGGGTGGACCCGGCTCCAGGACAACAGGTCTACCTCGTACTTATTGCGGCGGACACTAGATCTTCCCGGATCCGGGACAACAGGTCTACCTTGCACTTAGTCTCATTGCTGCAGACACCGGGTGGACCCGGCTCCGGGGTTGGCGTTCCGCCTCGGAGAATGCCGCGGAGTCGAGGCGGCCGCTCGCCGGGGCCGAAGTCTGCCTCGCTTCGGGCAGGGCTGCGGACACATGTTGGACCCAACTCCGGGGCCGGCGTGCCGCCGGGGAAGACGCCGAGGAGTCGAGCCAGCCGCTCGTGGGGGAAACGTGTCTGCCTCGCTCAGGGCAGGGCGGCGGACACTGAGTGAACCCGCTCCGGAGCCGGCGTGCCGCCGCGAAGGTCTCCGCCGAGTCGAGGCGGCTGCTCGCGGGGGCAGGGGGCCTGCCTCGCTCCGAGCAGGGCGGCGGACACTGTGTGGACCCGGCTCCGGGGCCTCTGTGCCGCCGGGGAAAGCGCCGCGGAGTCGAGGCGGCCGCTCGCGGGGGCAAGGGGTCTGCCTCGCTCGGGGCAGGGTGGCGGACACCGGGCGGACCCGGCTTTGGGGCCGCCGGGCTGCCGGAGAAAGCGCCGCCGAGTCGAGGCGGCTGCTTGCGGTGGCATCATGTCTGCCTCGCTCCAAGTGGGGCGGTGAACACCGGGTGGACCCGGCTCCAGGGCCGGCGTGCCGCCGCGGATCACGCTACAGAGTCAAGGCAGCCGCTCGCGGGGACAACGAGTCTGCCTCTCTCCACGCAGGTCGGCAGAAACCGGGTGGACCCGGATCCGGGGCCGGCGTGCAGCCGGGGAAAGCGCCGCAGAGTCAAGGCGGGCGCTGGCAGGGGCAACGTGTCTGCCTCGCTCAGGGCAGTGCGGCAAACACAGGGTGGACCCAACTCCGGGGCCGGCGTGCCGCCGGGGGGGCGCCGCCGAGTCGAGGCGGCCGCTCGCGAGGGCAAGGGGTCTGCCTCGCTCCAGGCAGGGCGACGGACATCCATTGGACCTGGCTCTGGGGCCGGCGTGCCGCCGGGGATAGCGCCGCGGAGTCGAGGCAGCCGCTCGCAAGGGAAACGGGTCTGCCTCGCTCAGGGCAGGGCGGCGGACACCCATTGGACCCGGCTCCGGGGACGGCGTGCCACCAGGGAAAGCGCCGCAGAGTCGAGGCAGCCGCTCGCGGGGGAAACGAGTCTGCCTCACTCTTTGCAGGGCGGCGGACACCGGGTCGACCCGGCTCCGGGGCCAGAGTGCCGCCGCGGAGAGCGCCGCCAAGTCGAGGCGGCCGCTCGCGGGGGCAAGGGGTCTGCCTCGCTCCGGGCAGGGCGGCAAACACCAGGTGGACTTGGCTCCGGGGCCGGCGTGCCGCCGGGGAAAACGCCGCGGAGTCGAGGCGGCCGCTCGCAGGGGCAACGGGTCTGCCTTGCTCCGAGCAGGGCGGCGGACACCAAGTGGACCCGGCTCCGGGGCCGGCGTGCCGCTCCGGAAGGCGCCGCCGAGTCGAGGTGGCCGCTTGCGGAGACAAGGGTCTGCCTCACTCCGGGCAGGGCGGCGGACACCGGGTGAACCCGGCTCCAGGGCAGGAGTGCCGCCGCGGTGGGCGCCGCTGAGTCGAGGCGGCCGCGCGTGGGGCAAGGGGTCTGCCTCGCTTTGGGCAGGACGGCAGACGCCGGGTGGACCCTGCTCCCTTGCCAGCGTGCCGCCACAGAAGGCGCCGCCGACGAGGAGGTCGCTCGCGAAGGCAAGGGGTCTGCCTCGCTTAGGGCAGAGCGGCGGGCACCGGGTGGACCCAGCTCCGGGGCCGGCGTGCCACCGCGAATGGCGCCGCCGAGTCGCGGCGGCTGCTCGCGGGAGCAACGGGTCTGCCTTACTCCGGGAAGGGCGGCGGACACCTGGTGTACCCAGCTCCTGGGTCAGCGTGCCGCCTTGGAGGGCGCCGAGGAGTCGAGGCGGTCTCTCGCGGGCCAACGGGTCTGCCTCGCTTCAGGCAGGGCAACGGACAACGGGTAGACCCGGCTTCGGGTCCGGCGTCCCGCCGCGGAGGG
The DNA here is from genome assembly GCF_903797595.1 of Erithacus rubecula. Taxonomy (NCBI): domain Eukaryota; kingdom Metazoa; phylum Chordata; class Aves; order Passeriformes; family Muscicapidae; genus Erithacus; species Erithacus rubecula. Next base: position 358,047 of record NW_027636157.1, read on the forward strand.
CGCCATCGAGTCGAGGCGGCCGCTCGCGGGGGCATAGGGTCTGCCTCGCTCCGGGCAGGGGGGTGGACACCGGGTCGACACGGCTTCGGGGCCGGCGTGCCGCCGGGGAAAACGCCGCGGAGTTGAGGCGGGCGCTGGCGGGGGACTCGTGTCTGCCTCGCTCAGGGCAACGCAACGGACACCGTGTGGACACGGCTCCCGGGCAGGCGTAGCGCCGCGAAAGGCGCCGCCAAGTCGAGGCGGCCACTCGCGGGAGCAAGGGTTCTCTCCTCGCTCGGCCAGGGCTGCCGACACCGGGTGGACCAACTCAA